>NW_025423267.1:303407-451693 GCF_020497125.1 Mauremys mutica | reverse complement strand
AGTAAATCCTGTTCTGCTCCTTTCATAGAGATGCCTGGGACACCACCTCACACTGTATCCCTGAGGGGTCAGGCAAATTCTCAGCACCTGAACCGTCTGCCACTCACCTGGTGCCCCATAGATCAGCCATAGCCCTGGTTCTGCTCCTCTCTCTAGGGTGTGAAAGGAGCCAAGTCAGCGACTCCATGGGAGCTACGGGGCTGCAGAACCAACAGAGAAAAAATAGGTGCTCAGCCCCCACTGGCAGCCAGCTCCACTCGCACACTACAGGCCTCGGATCTAAAAGGGGAGTGTGACGTCTGGTGGTCAGAGCGGGGGGCGGGTTTGGTGGTCAGAATTCCTGGGTTCTATCTCCAGCCCTGGGAGGGGAGTGGGGTCTAAAGCAGGGGGACTGGGAGCCAGGACTCCTGGCTTTCATTGGGGAGACTGTTTTTTTCTGTGCTTCCCTCCCTAGAGATCCCAGCCCAGGCCCCTAGTGGAGAGTGAGTGGGAGCCGGGGAAGTTGCTCTCCCACTTCAGAAACATGATTCAACCCCCCCACCCCCAACCGTGGGCTGTTCCATTATGGACCCTGCCCTCCCTAAGGCAGACAGCAGAAGCCCCGCCCGCCAGAATCAAGGGGGGGGGTGTCTAGTTGCCCCCGCAACAAGCCCACTCATGATTGCAAAGAAATCCCACACAGGCCCCTGCTAGGACAGGATCTGCTGCTTCCACCTTTTTCATTATCACCATGAGCTGCTCCCCGCCAGGCACCACACCCCAGTCACACGCCTTTGGTCACTATGCAGCTCAGTAACAATCACTGCCCCGAAGTGACTCCGGTGCAGGCACCCACAGCACGAACTCCCCACACCGGATTCTGTCCACACGCAGAGAATTCTCTCCGCCGGGCTCCTTCGGTTCCTCTCGCTGCTCTCCGTCCTGCCGCCAGACACTGCTCATCTGCATAGCCCCGCCCATGGACACGTGACACCTTCTGTCGTTTTGGTCTCAGGTGAATGAGTTGCCTGCGGGGACTGAGCACGTCACCTCACGTCACAGCCGCCGGGCGGGTATTGTCTGTGAGCCCCGCGCTGGGGGCGGGGCTTCAGGGAGAGACCCAGCCCCATAGACAGACTGGGGTAGGGAGATATTGGGGGAAGGGATGAGGGGATGGGGAGAGGGAGAGACCCAGCCCCATGAAGGGATGAGGGGATGGGGAGAGGGAGAGACCCAGCCCCATAGACCCTTAGGGGCAGGGAGATATTGGGGTCAGGAGGAGAGGGGGTTGGCAGAGACCCAGCCTGGGGTTCAGGGGAAATGGGGTGGGGTGGAGGGAGCTGGGGGAGAGAAGAGACATGTGGGGTGGAGGTTTGTGAAATGTTGGTCCAGGGCATCTGAGTCACTCCCAGGACATGCTGTGCAGGATATTAGGGGCAGGGGAGGGGATGGAGGGAGGAGAGACCCAGCCCCATAGACCCCTAGAGGCAGCGGGATATGGGGAGGTAGGAGAGGGGATGGCAGAGGAGAGACCCATCTCCATAAACCCCCAGAGGCACGAAATGAGGGGAGAAGCGAGGAGGGAAGGATCCAGCCCTATAGACCTGTAGGGGCAGGGAGATATTGGGGGCAGGAGGGGAGAAGGGGGATTGGCAGAGACCCAGCCCGGGGTGCAGCGGAAAGGGGGTGGTTTGGAGGGAACTGGGGAGGAGAAGAAACACATGGCGGGACACACATTTGGACAGGGAAACTGACTCACTTCGAATACATGCAGAACTGGGCAGGGCGGAGGCAGATCATGCTGGTCCCAGGGTAATTTTGGGGGGTTCTGATTCCCCACTCAGGCGGGGGGCTCCCCTCTGGGCTGAGGAGAGCTGGGATGGGACACGCGTGTGTGTGTGTGTGCGTGTGCGTGTGAGAGAGAGAGAGAGAGAGAGAGAGAGAATGGCTGGGGGAGCTGCCTGGGCAGAGGGGCTGGAACCAGGGGCGGCTCCAGGCACCAGCACACCAAGCACGTGGTTGGGGGCAAGCTGCAGGGGGCGCTCTGCTGGTTGCTGCGAGGGCAGCAGGCACCCCCAACCCCTCCCCCACTCTACTCACCCCATTCCCCTCCCAGAGCTGGGGGAGAACCCAGGAGTCCTGGCTCCGAGCCCTGCCCCTCCCCTCCCCTCCCCTCCCCGAGCTGGCCGGAGAACCCAGGAGTCCTGGCTCCCAGCCCTGCCCCTCCCTGAGCTGGCCGGAGAACCCAGGAGTCCTGGCTCCCAGCCCTGCCCCTCCCCTCCCCTCCCCTCCCAGAGCTGGGGGGAGAACCCAGGAGTCCTGGCTCCCAGCCCAGCCCCGCCCCTCCCCCATTCTACCCCCTATCTCCCACTCCCCTCCCAGAGCTGGGGGGAAAACCCTAACCCAAGCCCTGTCCCTCCCCCCTATTTCCATATGGCTCCATCCAACAGACCCCCCCCCCCCAGTGGGGAGAGACGAGGCCAAGGGAGAAGCAGGCAGGGGGGAAACGCTGGGGGCGCAGCACTGCGGGGGGGGGCAGGGCCAAGACCCTGGGACACGCGCCTTCGTGTCAGGAGCCGGAGGGGGGCGGGGCGGGAGTGAGGAGTTGCGTTGGGGGGGAGGTGTCAGGTTGACCCAGGGACCTGCCCTCACCTGGGCTGGAGAGGACGGAGGCGCCCCGGGGCAGGCTGGGAGTTGTAGTTCCTGGCTCGTCTCAGAGCGGAAGTGACGGACAGGTTGCTCAGACAACGCGCCCCCTCCCGGTGCACACTGGGAAGCGTAGTTCTCTCTGTCTCACGCGCGGCCTCTATTGGAGGAGGGGCCGTAACTCGTCACTTCGCCGCGCCCCTCCCCGCTCCCTGATTGGCGGAGAGAGCGCGGGACAGAGACGCAGCGCGTGGAGGGAGGCCCCGGTTCCCTCGACCCCCCCCCACCTCCCGGGCGCGCGCTGCGGCCATTGGGATTCGAATCCCGCTCGCGGCCAGGGGCTGCGCGGCTCAGTCCCCGCGGGCGGCACCAGTGGGACCCGCCCCGGCGCTGCTGGGGGGTCCCGGAGCGGGGGACGCGGCTCGAGGGCAGCCGGCGGGCGGGGCGGGGCGGGGCCGGTCCGAGGGGCGCTGGGGCGGGACGGTGAGTGGCGGCTCCGCACGGGGGGGCCGGGGGCTCCTCAGACCCCCAGTTCCAGGCACCAGGCCCTGCCGCGCCCCTGCCCCGGGAGCAGCCCCGGGCCCGTGGGATCCGGGCTGGGGGGGAGGGCAGAGGCAGCACGGAGTGAAAGGGCTCCACACCCCCCCCCAGCTGGGCCGGGGGGGCAGCAGCGGGGGAGGGGGGGCTGAGCTGCCTGGGAGCAGCCCCACGCGCGGCAGCCTGGGGCCGTGGGGCCAGGCGATGTCCCATCCCGGGTGCGCAGGGAACCAGGGGCGGCCCCAGCCTGTGAGTTGTCGCAGTTCAGGGGCTGCAGCCTCGTCACCCACCCGGTCACTGTCTGAACTTCAGAGCAGCCCAGGATCCACCTCCCCCCTTCCCTGCGGCCCGCCCTGCTCACCCCATCCCCCCTCCTCTGTCGCTCCCCCCCACCCTCACTCACTTTCCCCAGGCGGGGGGGGGCAGGCTCTGGGCTGGATTAACATGGGGGCGAATCAAATCAGGCCATGTCCCTGTGGGGAGGGGGTTTCACTTGTTGATAAAGGGCGGGGGGAGCCCTCAGTGTCTGTCTGATTGTGTCTCTCTCTCCTCAGGATATTGGGGTTGAGTTTCCTGGGTCAGGCGCTGCTGATTCAGAAAAGGATTAGACATTTATATGGACAATATCATCTTAACTTCGCTGGTATACAAAACGTAGAAGTGATATAAATCTTCATGCTTCAGGATATAAGCCTACCACTAACTGATGGGGGTCAGGAAGAAACTTCTCCTATGGGCAGGTTAATCCATAGTTGTTTTTCTATGGGGTTTCTCAGACTTTCCTCTGACACAGCTGGGCCTGTGACTTGCCCTGAAAAATAGATCATTGGTGGGCCTTTATATTAGGGGGCTGATCATTTTTTGTTTTACAGTAGTGTTTAGCTGTCCCAACCAAAATTCAGGGTCCCATTACAAAAACATAGTAAGAGATTGTCCTGTGCCTCAATTACAAGCTAAAGAAATAGACAAGATAGGTAATCAGTAGCATAAAGAAGTATTAACCTCCATTTATAGATGGGGAACTGAGACAGAGATGAAGGACCAGATTTTCAAAGGTATTTAAGTGCTTAAGATGCAAACAGATGCTTAAAGATGCTTTTGAAAATCCCACCAGCAGGTTAGGTGCATAACACCCACCGATTTCAATAGGAGTAAGGCGCCAAACCTAACTTAAGCACTACTGGTCTATTTCCCATTCCAATTTTCACCAAAACCAATACGGTTCTGCTCACTGATGCCTAGAATATTGCTGGAATTTTGGAATTGATTGGATGTGGTGTTCACAAGTTCATGTTACAAACAGAGAAATGCCATCAAGTAGAGTGAAGAACTCACATTACTCAGTAAACAAGTTTTCAAATGTTTTCCTCACACAGATCACTTCTTCAGATAAAGAATATTTCTTCTCCCAACCCGCCCTGCCTCACATGTACAGTACCCCGCAGCAAGAAGAGAGCATGAGAAGGTAATTTTAGGACAGGATTAAGGGCATGGGTGCAAACAAAGTGGTTTAAAAGTGATGGGTGCAGTCAGTCATTACATGATGATGGACACAGTCTGTGACATCATACTCCATTGCTAAAGAAACAATTGTGACATCTCATGCAGAGGAATGTAAACAAGAATCGGGCAGCATTATCTCCTGCAAATATAAACAACTTGTTTGTCTGAGTGATTGGCTGAATAAGATATTATATTATGCCCATAACATCGCAGGCCATAGATGGTCAAAACACCTGGCATTATGGTCACTGCTGTGGTGATGGCACTTTTACATCACTGGTACCTGATGGCCGTAGATGGTCAAACCTTGTGGCTCTGAGTGTCCATATAAGGAAAAATCCCACAAGTAACAGGTGACCAATCTCAAGCGAGTAATAAAGAGATTGTGTGACACATCAGCCAGCCTCTGCCTATAAAGGCTGGAGCTGCCAGTTCAGCTCACAAGCTCCAGAAATTCCAGCAAGAACAGACTGGCTGCCTCCTGTAGGCAAGACTTGAAAGCCAGATGCCTAGCGTGATGGAAACAAATAGAAGGTGCAGAAGCTGTGACAGGTTAGAACACAGGGACCTCTGAAAGGGAGGGATGGAACTAGGATGACCAGATAACAACTGAAAAATCGGGACAGTGGTGGGGGGTAATAGGAGCCTATATAAGAAAAAGCCCCAAATATCAGGACTGTCCCTATAAAATGGGGACATCTGGTCACCCTAGATGGAACATTTTTACAGTTCTTGGCAATAACAACACAGTTACAAAAATTACCATTAGCAATAACAACAAATTCATTGCAGGTGTCCACCTACAATCATTTTTGTCATCATGCCACACCTTTGGCTCAATACCATTGGGGTTTGGGTTAACCTTTTAGGGTTAATCTGTGGCTTCCCTTTGCAAACTTAAGTTCTCTCTTTCCTACTTGTTCTGAAGGATCAAACCCTGATTTTTCTTGCTTAACAGAATTCACTGGCTGATGGGGTGGGCTCTCTTTGCTAACAGCTATTAGCAAGTCTTTCCTCTCCCTGCCAGCCAAATAATTTGCATCAACACAGAAGCACAGACTGCTCACTTAAAGAATCAGAATGGAGAGATTCCTGTTCCAACCCCATTGTCTTCCCAACCTGCTGGCCAAACACAGCCACTTGGTTATAGAGCTGCTCAAGTTTCTTAACAGCTCTTACTCCATCTGAGACCTTTTCAAAGCTCCCCACACTGGAGCTTTCAAAAGGAAAGTCAGTGGATTTTTACATATCTTCCTAACCAGTCTTTAAAGGGTTAAGTAAGTCTGTGAGTTAATTAACTCTTTCTGGCCCTGTCGCCTTCCAATGAGATATTATATTACACCCAAAACGTCACAGGCCATATATGGTCAAAACAGCCGTGGCCAGGCTGGGACCAGGCCGGAGGGAGCCGCTCAGCCAGGAACGAGCTGGAGGGAGCCGCTCAGCTGGGCTGGGCTGGGCCTTGCCGTGCCTCCCTGGAGCCCTCCTCACGCTCCTTTCCCCTGGTACAGCCTTTGTTCCAGCTCAGGTGGTAGCTAGTGGATTTCTCATGATAGCTGCCCCATTTGTTCTCTTCCACCCAGATACAGATAGAAAAGTGATACATTTATACAAATAGGATGACCACACTCAGTAGATTATAAACTTTGTAATGATACCTTACAAGAGACCTTTTGCATGAAGCATAGTCCAGTCACTTTATATTCACACTCATTAGCATATTTTTATAAACTCCTATAGAATGGAACATGACAACAGTGAAGACGACGACAGCGGAGACACCTCCGAAGAAATGCCCCAGAGCCCTTGGGCCGTCACGCTTCAGGAATGTGCGTGAGGTACTAGGAGACCTGGAGATGGGGGGTGTCCTGCTGGCCGTAGGTCAGTGTTGTGAACCCCCAGTTACTAGGCTGAGTTTATCCATCCCCTGGCAATAAAACATTGTCTTGTTTTCACAGCTACTTTTGATCTCCTGGCTTCTACCCCCAACCCTGCTGGCAGGGCATTGTGCAGCACCCTTTCCAGCCCACCTGGGTGCAGGAGATCGAGGAAGAGAGCATCTGCCTTCCAGCTCCATCCCATCTAGAGCAAGTGAGTGGAGGTCTCCAGAGCCATCGCCAGTGTGGTGGGAATGGCCCAGCAATAGGGCTCCCAGCGCTTCCCTTGTAGGAGATTGTTCCCAACGTCGAGAGTCTTTGGGGAGGGCAGAACCTGCCAGGTGCTGAACACCCACAACCGCAAGCAGTGAAATCAGTGGGAACTGAGGGCGACTCCTCCCTCCTAGGATTGGCACCTTGTGAACGAACTTTCATTGAGGACTGTCCGGGTTCTGCTCTTTCTCTGGCCTGGGAGGGAGCGGGGCCTACTGGGGTGGAGGGAGCTGCTCGTCCAAACTAACGGAGAGCCCCATTGCTCTGGGAACATTGGGAGCAGCCTGTGCTGTGAGCTGCTGCCAGTGCGTGTGGACGGCAGCCCCCCCTGCCCTGGGGTGGGGTGTGTGGTGAGGAGGAATTGCCTCAGCAGAGGGGATGTGGACAGGGGAGCAGGCAGGCCCGTTAATGAGAGGCTGCCTTGAGCCCAGACTCATGGCTGTTCCCCATTCAGTTCCAGGATGGAGCGGCTGAAGCGGATGCTGAGGAGGAAGCCTGGGCAGGTGGCTCTGGAGCCAGTAGGGAGCAGCGTCCGTCTGCCCAGGAGGAGAGTGGCCCCTCTGTCCCCGCGGGCGGGGAAGAGACCAGTGGGCAGGCAAAGCGGAGGAGCTCTCTGACCTTCTGGAGGAAGAGAAAGCCACCAGTTCCCTTAGCAGGCCCAGAGGCACCTTCTGGTCCCAAATGGAGGTGGCCCCGAGTGATGCTATGTAGGGACCCAGGAGAGGGCGGGAGCCAGGCAAGGTGGCTCTGCGGCATCCTTTCCAGGAAGCAGAGGAGGCAGCAGCCCAGCCCCAGAGCCCAGCAGAAGCCATCCACCCGCCTGGCCACCGAGGAGCCCCCAGCCAGCCCAGCGCAGGAGCTGGGCGGCTCCGGCACGGGAACCAGCAGGTTCACCTACTCCTGAGGGGCCAGCAGCTCCTCTGTGGGGTCTGACAGCCCTGAGGTTGAAGGCTCCCTCTGTGCAGGTGAGCGGAGACCCTGGGGACAGGGGGAAGGACAGGGGCAGTGGGGGACTAGGAACACCCTGTGCCCATTGGGTCACCAAGGTGCCAGGACTGAGCCACGGGAGCCCCACTAACACCAGTGGGGGTGACACAGCCACACCCTGTGGCAGGGGTTGCTGGGCAGAGTCGGGGGAGCTCCAGCCTTCCCTGATGATGTTGGGGGGGCTGATGGCCACGGGGCCCTGAGGCTGATGGGAGGGGCAGGGTGGGGCCCTCTATACCATGGGGTTCCTTGTTGAGGATGGGGGACATTGAGCCATTTCTCTACACTGCATCCCCCCAGTGGCAGCAGGGATTGTCCTTTCTCCTTCTCTCCCTGGTGCAGAGACCCCCAGTGCCCAGCAGCAGTGGGCTGAGGAAAAGGAAGAGGAGTGGGTTGAGGAGGAGGAGGAGGAAGAAGAGAGGGAGGAGGAGGATGTGTCCCCTGAACAAGACACCATCAGGGTCATCCAGCAGCACCTCCAGGGCAGAGCTGAGGTACAAAAATCCCCCAGCTGCGCTGCCCCCGAGTCTGTCCTGCCTCTTGTTCCATCCCCACCCACGCAGGGGGTCTTGTCCCACAGAATCCATCACCCCCAATGGGGGGAACTTCTCCCCTGTTACCTGGCACCCCAAAGTGGGGGCATTTGTCTCACGCAGGCCAAGGTGTCTGCTCCCCGCAGACACTGTCCCAGTTACAACCCCAGTCTGTGCAGGGCGACACTGGTTTCGGGAAGCGGGGCGGTTTTCCCTGTCCAACTTCATGGGGTTCCTGAGCTGTGGATCTGGTGTAGGTGGGTTGGGGAGGTCCCCACCTAACTGTCTCAGTCTCTCTCCCCCCCCCCCCCCTCCTAGTTGGTGGAGGACAGGACCCAACAGCTCAGCTTCCTCCATGCTGTCCCACGTCTGTGCTTCTTGGCACAGCAGCAGGGGCTGGACTCTCTGGAGCCCCAGGTCTCCAAAGCAGCCCTCGTGGAGAGCATTGCGGTGAGTGGGACCCCGTGTCTGGCCCCTGGGGCGAGGGACCCAGAAATGGGAGGAAAAGTTGGTGGGGCCGGAGGGGGAAGCAGAGGACAGTGGTTCCTGGGGCTGAGGGCTGGGGAGCAGGGAAGGGAGAGCTTCTGACACCGATGGGGAGCCGATAGTGGGGGAGTTGTCAGGCCGTGTCTGCATCAGTCTACGAGCATTGGTATTTTCTTGAAATTTGTCAGACCAACCTAACTAACACCTAACCCACATTTGAACCTCTTTTCACACTCTTGCTCATTCTCAAGGTCTGCTTTGCCTCCAGACAGATCCGTTGTCTTTCAGGACAGCCTTGCTCTTTCTTGTCTGTTTCACTCACTGAGGTGTCGGAGTGAACACTCCCCTTCACTCTATTCTCAGACAAACACTAATATATTAACTGTTTGCTACTGATTTGTGGAGTGGAAGATGCCATTTCTGGGGGATTGTTCCCAAGCTGCAGTACTTTGTGTTCAAACATCTCCCAGCTTCCTTGGAGAAAAATAACACCAGGTTTCTTTGCAATATACATGAAAGAAGGAGATTTTCATCCCAGATGGGACTTGAACCCACAATCTTTGGCTTAGGAAGCCAATGCCTTATCCATTAGGCCACTGGAGCTCTTAATTGCACCTGGAAGAGGGATGGAAATTCCCTCTCATAATTGCACATTCCTCATATTCATTCAGAAGCCAAAAACCCCATTTAATGGCCTTACAGAAATGTCTGCATCCCCTGGCAGTGAGGCAACTGGGCAGGTTGCTGACAGAGCTGAGCACCACCTTTCTGCCAGCCATCTTTAGAGAAGAACCCCACCCTAGAGTCACCCCTCCCTCCTTCAGCACCTCCACGGCTGTGGCTCTGAGTAGCAGTAGGATGATTAGGGGGTGAATCTGGGGCTGGAAGGGGGGTAAGGTCGGCCTGTAAGGAGTAACCAGGTGGGGCAGACCCAGGGGGAGGCTGTGGGCTGCTGGTTGGTTGTTGGGATCCGAGCTCTAGATCAAAGTGGCACAGTGACCTGACCCCAGGGATATAGGGCCGACATAGTGACCCCCTTACTGGCCTCGGTGAACCCCAAACCCTTGTTACTAAGGGCATTGAGGAGTCTCTGTCCATTAATAACTTCTGGGAGCTCCCCAGCAGGCTGCGGGCATCAGCCGCCTCCTGACACACAGGTTGGAGCTGTGCCAGCCGCCCCCTCACTTGCAGGCCCAATGTAAGAAGAAGGAGGCCTGGTGCTGGCAGAAGAGGGTTTTGATTAATCAACCTCTGTGTGATGGGCACAGGAGGGGGAGTTTATGCTCCCCCAGGGATGCCACTGAAGGCTCCTCGTGGGCTCCTCAAGGTCTGCTGGGAGCTGTGATGTTCCCCTTTTGCCGCCTCGAAGGCTCCCTCTTGGACACAGTGGGGTCACCCGCTGGCTGGAAGAGTGTGGGGGCCACGCCGCAAAAGCCTGCCTCTGAGCAGCCATGTCAGGGACTCAGGCTTAATCCAAGTGCAGAATCTTCAGTTGTGTATGTTTCGCTCCTTTCCCACTTCTGTCCAAGCGGCAAGGGAGAAGCGGAGGAGACAGGCCGGCCCGAAGATGCCTCCCTCCCACTTCCCTGTACGCTGTGCAAAGCTCTTGGCCTGCCTCATGCCTCGTCAGGAAAGTGGGGCCATGCGGCCCAAGCCTGAGTCACGTCCGCAGCCTGGCCCGCCCCGGCTGACAGCGCGCAGAGCCGCGCGAGTCAATGGCAGGTCGAGTCGGGAGCCTCGGCTCTTTCCCCTGACAGTCACACACACAGCGCTGCCTAGCGCCCCGAGAGCCTCCCTCGTGTTCTCCCGCAGCAGCCGCCTGCCGGTGTGGGTGGGAAAAGGGGACCAGGAAGCACTGCAGCCTCATTCCAGGACAGGAGGCCCTCGCCACGCCCAGGCCTGCCTCTTGCCTTCAGCCCAGGCAGCCAGAGGTGCCGGGGAGCTGCCTGGCAGGCCGCCGCTTCGCCTCAGCCACCTCTTGCCTCCTGGCCTAGGCTCTCGGTGCTCTGCTGGTCACCGGCTCGCTGGAAGGCCCAGAGGGAAAAGGAACAAGTGCATGGGTAGCAGAGGATGGTTTCAATCCATCGACCTCTGGGCCCAGCACGCTCCCGCTGCGCCACTCTGCTGGCTCTTCATATCTTCACCCAGCCACCACTATCCGGATTAGTGCCTTACACGCTCTCGCACTGGCAGAGAGATGCGCAGGCTGTCACTGAACTGAAGGAGGGAGATCATTTTTTGACAGGTTACGCCGCCTCTTAAAGGTGTTTGTCTGGCTGGGAGCCCTGGTTCCCAGGTCTCTCCTGAGGGAAGAAAGTTTCTGTGCAAAATATCAAAACTTTTAACAGAGAGGAGGGAAAGGCGATGGCCACATGATGGGGCCAGTATGTACCACAACATGGTTCTTCTATGTGGGATGACTCTGAACATTGACTGATCTCCACTCCCTTGGATTTGAAGAGATGTTTAGTTGTGGATTTGGGAACCTATAAGGCTGAAGCAATGTTATGGATGGTGACACTACGATTGAAGGGTTATTTAATGTTGTAGAAATTGTTAAAAACACTGAGCTTAAACTGGAACTGCCTGTTATTAAAGGCTGGTTTCCCCACGTCAGTTCCATAAGCTCTGCTAGAAACACCCTGGCTTCTCTCCTGCCTCGGTGGGAACTGGAGGGAATCGTCCCCTGCTGCCCTTGGCTCCAGGTTGGTTTTTCTGGGGAGGGGGCGTGGAATTGATTTGTTCGCTGTTGAGAAGGGAGCCAGGCCAGTTCTCAGAGAACGAGAACTCCCAGCATCTTCCCAGCCCAGCCCAGGCTGCTGCCCTGTCCCAGCCTCTGTTCCCCCGGGGGCCCTGCGTGTTTGACTCTAGAGCAGGCCGGGAGCAGCAGCTGAGGCAGAGGACAGCCTGGGCCGGGCAGATAAGAAGAAGTTCAGCAAGCAAAAAAGGTAAAATGGCAGGGGAGTATTACCTTGGACTCGACGGTATTTCTCCATTGGTCTGTCTGCTTTGGGGCAGGGACAATAACACGTCCTGCTGCATTCGTTATTTCAAAGGGCAGTTTAGGATTTTCATTCTCACGGTGCATAAAGCAGGACTCAACCTTTGGCGAAAACTAAACAAGCTGCTCACAGATTCTGTCAGCCCCAATGAGCCATTTGGTGTGAGAGCTCAGACCTGCCCCGTCCCAGAGGAAGGGGGTCATCTGTGTGGGGACTGGAGCACTGACCTACCCACTCGTAACTCTCAAACATTCATTAACTCTATTATCAGTGCCTGTGAGTGTTATTTAAACCATAAGAAAAACCACACTGGGCTAGACCAAAGGCCGATCTAGCTCTGAATCTTGTCTTCTGACAGTAGCCAATAGCAGGTGCCCCAACAACCAGTCAACAAGGCCCCACTGGGAATTGAACCCAGGATCTCCTGTTTACAAAACAAATGCTTTAGCCAGCGAAGCCATGGTGCCTGTGGGTGGCTAAAATATACTGTCTGCCCACATCTGACTCCCTGCCATTGCCACTGGGGCCTGACAAGCTTTGCTTGTGTTTGGATTCTGCAAAGCAGAGGAACAGGTGACGTTTTCCTTACAAGTTGTGTGTGAGTGAATCTTTGGCCAGGTCTGCACTACAAAGTTGTTTCAGCAGAATTATATTGCTCAGGTGTGTGAAAAACACACAACGCTACCTCGGTCGGCAGCTTGTGGCTGGTGTACACACTGCAATGCCACGTCTGGCGACAAAACTGCCCTGTTTTGGTGACAAAATAAAACAACTTTGATGAGAAGTCTAAAGCTTTTTGCAGCAAACTTAAAGTGAGAGAGTGTCAGTGTGGACACTGCTGTTCATTATATCACCATAACTGGCCTCCTCCAGTATCCCACAATGCCCGCTGTGAACTCGCCTGCCCTGCATTCCTGCTAATGAGCCCTGGGCCCCTCCCCTTTCATCGCTCTGGGAAGTTCAGACAGCTGAGCCTGCTGCTCTGCTACGGCAGCCAGGAGCAAATCACCGCCATGGAATGCTGCTCTCTCCCACACTGTGAACACAGCAGGACGGCGGGAACTTCCTTACATTGGGGGGGCACCGGCATCCAAACTGTGATGCCTTCATGACACCCCTTCCCTCCAGGAGGCTCTTACCTTCTAAATAGGGACTTCTGTTTTCTAGTAAAATCACTGAAAGAGAAGGAGAAAACTCGAAAGAGGTTCCTCCTGGCGCTCACGTACGTGAACCCGAATACTCTCTCAGTCCTCAAAGAGAGACCTGGAGAAGGAGACTTGCTGAAGCAAAGCCACAGGGGTCTCTGAGGTTTCCCTGGCCCCTCACCCCTCTCCTGCCTGCCTGATGTCAGCATCTCTCTGTGAAGTCACCACCTCCCCACCAATAGTCTGAGGTCCTGCAAAAGGCCTTTGTGATGTCACTGCCACACCCCTCCCTTGCTGTGCTAATGTCCTGCCCCTGGCCAGGCACTGTGGAGGTTTGAGCTACTCCCTGTGGATCACCCCACTCAAGGAGCGTTCGTTCTAGGCAGCAAGCCGGCTAGACAGGGAAACATCAGATGCTGCTCCCAATGCCACACTCAGTTTTTCAGAAATTAGTCGACTTTATGGCCAGAAGGGACCGTTAGAGCATCTAATCTGACCCCCTGCATATCACAGGCCTCCTGTATGACACAATAGCTACTTTTGGAGCAAACACATTCCAGAAAGGCATCTAGTCTTCATTAAATGACATCAGGAGATGGAGAATCCACCACTTTCCTTGGTAGCTTGTTCCTGTGGTGAATCATCCTCATTGTTGAATATTTGTGCCTTAGTTGTAATATGAATTTGTCTCTTTTCACCTTCCAGCCATTGGGTCTTGTTATGCCTTTCTCTGCTCAATTAAAGAGCCCTTTAATACCCAATCTTTTCTCTCCATTAAGGCCCTTCAACACTTCAGTGAAGTCACTTTTCATTCATGAAGGACCCCCCGCCCCCGAATTGCCACCGAAGACCCAGAGCTGAAGAATCTCCGGGGGCCCAGGCCCCACGAGAGTTTTCCAGAGCCCCCAGAGTTAGTGAAGGACCCCACTCCAGGAGCCCCAAAACACTCTTGTGGGGGGCCCTGTGGGGCCCAGGGCAAATTGCCCCACTTACCCCCCGGGCAGCCCTGATGGGTCCTGGAGCTACTGATATTTCAGGACTCCTGTGAGACTTTCAGCTGGTTGGTTTGCACTCTGCTCTCATTGCTTCCCTCTCGGGACTCTCTCTTCTTCTCCCTCTCTGCTGCTCTCCTCCCCTAGACATTGAACCCAGCCGTTGCTGCTGCTAACACCAACTGGCAGAAGAGCCTATAAGCCCCTTGCCTGAGGGGAGGCCAATGCATGTGGGGGGCCATAAGCTATATGATATTTTCTGTCTTATTCTCTATCCCTTTCTTAATGATTCCCAAGATTCTCTTTGCTTTTTTGACCGTTGTTGCACACTGAGTGGATGTTCTCAGAGAACTATCCGCAGTGACTCCAAGATCTCTCTTGAGTGGCAACAACTATTTTTGGCCTCGTCATTTTATATGTATAGTTGGGATTATGTTTTCCAATGTGCATCACTTTGCATTTACCAACAAATCTGTCATTTTGTTGCCCTTTCACCCAGTTTTGTGAGATCTTTTTGTAACTCTTCGCAGGCTGCTTTGGACTTAACTTTCCTGAGTATTTTTGGATCATCTGCAAATTTAGCCATCTCGCTGTTTACCCCTTTTTCCAGATCATTTATGAATATGTTGAATAGCACTTGTCCCAGACCCCGTGGGGGGCACCACTATTGACCTCTCTCCATTTTGAAAACTGACCATTTATTCCTACCTTGTAACCAGTTATTTACCCATGAGAGGACCTTCCCTCTCATCCCATGAGAGTGTAATAGAGCAGAATAGGGCTTCCTTGGGAGGGGGAGTGAACTGAGAATATATCAGGGGGTTGTGCACATTTACTGTCCTGGTGAAAAAGTGTGTCTGATACCCAGTCTTTGCTGCTCCTGCCGGCTGTGACTGCTGAGGACATTTTCCTTCTCTCCTCCAGGGTCTCCCTTCTGCCAGAGTCTCAAAAAGTCAAGCTGCCCTGCAGACTATGGCAGAGCAGTTTGGTAATAGGCTGCAGGACTCACCACATAAGAATGTAGCTGCTGTAGCACCTTGACTGTCCATGGGCCAAATCCTGCAGCCTTGGCAGCCCTGGATAACCTCCCACTGATGGTGATGGGAATTGAGCCTTTGTAACTAGCTGCTGGTACCTGAGGTCTCAGCTATGGATTAAACTGGTGGCAAACACAGTTTCAGCCAAAGAAGTGAAGGATGTAAGTGAAAGAGCAAAGCCGGCCATCCGGGGAGCTGCTGCAGTCCCATCACCACAGCTGGAAGGGAGAAGAGGAAAAACTCCCTAAAGTGCTGGGAGCAGCCCCGAGAAAAGGAAGTTTGTCAGTGAGATCAGTAGCAATAACTGTGAAATGAAGGAGTGCTTTGTCCTCTGTGCCGACATGGTTGAATTGTGTTACTGTACTGTGAGAATAAGCTTTAAAATATCCTGCTCTAATTTCAGGATGGGTCTGTAACCATAATCAGTCTCTGTGGGAAGTGGCCTCTGGATAGTGATCTTTGGGAAGAGCTGGCTGAAGAGCCTTCCTACTCACCAGAAGATCCTGGCTTGGCCTGCCAGTTCTTCCTTGCTGAACCTGGCTTTTCTGTCAGGCTCCTTTCTTTTATTTCTTCTAATGAAAAGAAAAGACCTCACTGCACAATCCTTGTTCAAGACACAGAGACCCTTTCTTGCAGCTAAGTCTTGTGGAAAGTGTTAAGTGGTAAATCTGGAGCTGATGGAAAGGTTACCATGACTCAAGTTGAGCTGAAGCTGCTGTGAGTGAAACACAGAGCACTAATCAGTATCTGATCATGGCAGCTTGTGGGAGAAGTGCATGTTAGAAGCCCTCTGTCAGCTCAGCTGTGGCTTTCCATGCACAGAGAGCCAGACAGCAAAAAGTCTGCAAGTCTTGAAGAAAATGGGGAATGTCTGTACTTTGGAATTTGAAGGTGTAGTCTTGGACCATCAAGTGTAGTGGTTGCAAAGGCTCTTTTGGGGAAGGCACCATGGCTTAGCTGGCTAAAGTGCTTGTCTAGTAAACAGGAGATCATGGGTTCAACTCCCAGTGGTGCCTTGCTCTATAGCTTTCATCTCCTTTGCTCACATTTTCCTGTGTCTTTCTAGGAAACAGAAGAGACCTCCCTTGACAATCCAAGCTTTATCTCTCTCTTCCACCTCCACCTACAGACACCACCACACCAAGTGACTGAAGAGCTGATCAAAGGGGAGACCCCAGCTGAAAAGCAACCAGCCAACCTGTGGTGAGAAGCATCTAACTTTATAAGGGCACTGAAAGGGTTAAGATCAGCTTAGAATGTGTTTTGCTTTTATTTCACAATAAGGACTAAGAGATCTTAGGACTAAGAGATTTATTTGGGCATAAGCGTTCGTGGGTCAAAAACCCACTTCTTCAGATGCATGGAGTGAAAATTGCAGATACAGGCATAAATATATATTGGAACATAACATGAAGGGAGTTACCTTACAAGGGGAGAACCAGTGTTGAAGGCCAATTCAGTCAGGGTGGATGTGGTTCACTCCCAATAATTGATGGGGAGGTGTCAATACCAAGAGAGGGAAAATTGCTTTTGTGGTGAGCCAGCCACTCCCAGTCCCTATTCAAGCTCAAATTAATGGTGTTAAGTTTGCAAATAAATTGTAACTCTGCAATTTCTCTTTGAAGTCTGTTTTTGAAGTTTTTTGAATGGCTACTTTTAAATGTTAGTGAATGTGAAAGTGTGAATGTGTTAGTGAATGTGTAAATGGATTATTGCTTGTGCAAGTCCCATATGGTCTAGTGGTCAGGTTTCCCAGTTTTTTACCTAGGTGGCTTGGGTTCAATTCTTAGGCCTGGTCTACACTAGGCGTTTAAATCGGTTTTAGGAGCGTAAAACCGATTTAACGCCAAAACCGTCCACACTAGGAGGCACCTTATATCGATTTTAATGGCTCTTTAAACCGGTTTCTGTACTCCTCCCTAACGAGAGGAGTAACGCTAGTATCGGTATTAACATATCGGATTAGGGTTAGTGTGGACGCTGATCGATGGTATTGGCCTCCGGGAGCTATCCCACAGTGCACCAGTGACCGCTCTGGACCACAATCTGAACTCGGATGCAGTGGTCAGGTAAACAGGAAAAGCCCCGCGAACTTTTGAATATTTCCTGTTTGCCCAGCGTGGAGCTCCGATCAGCACGGGTGGCGATGCAGTCCGAAATCAAAATAAAAAAAAGAGCTCCCGCATGGACCATGCGGATGTGATCGCTGTAAGGGCAGGCAAATCCGTTCTATCCGTTCTATCAGCGCTCCGTTACAGAAGATGAAATTCAGAATCCTTTTTTAAAAATCTCCAGACAGACGCCATAGCAGGGACTCAGCGCACTGCAGCGTGACAAGCGTAACGGAAAGCCAAAGAATCAAATGGATGCGCATGGACTGGAGGACTGAAGCTATCCCACAGTTCCTGCAGCCTCCTAAAATTATTTGCATTCTTGGCTGAGCTCCAAATGCTTCTAGGGTCAAACACAGTGCCCGCGGGTCAGGGCATAGCTTGGCAATCTACTCACCCACCCCCCACCCACCCCCAGAAGCGAAAGGTAAAACAATCCTCTGACTCTTTTACATGTCACCCTATCTTTACTGAATGCTGCAGATAGACGCGATAGTGCAGCACTCAACACCAACATCCTTGCTCCCCCCCCACCATGGGTGGCTGATGGTACAAAAGGATGGAAATCCATCCTCATCATCAGCATAAGCTGATCGTACAAAATGATGGAAATCCATCCTCATCATCAGCCTCAGCTGATGGTACAAAAGGACTGGTAACTGTCCTCGTCATCAGCCTATTGGCCCTAATTTTTTCTGGTGGATGGATGGTGCAATATGGCTGGTAACCATCCTCATCATAGCAACAGGGGGCTGAGCTCCATCAGCCCCCACCCTTCATGTGTAAAGAAAAGATTCAGTTGCCCCTGGACTAGCAGCGGGATGCTGGGCTTCTCTCCTACACACTGCTTAATGTCCTGTCTGGACTATCATAGCAGCTGGAGGCTGCCTTCCACTCATTTCTCACTAACAAGTCAGTGTGTCTTATTCCTGCATTCTTTATTAATTCATCACACAAGTGGGGGGACAATGCTACGGTAGCCAAGAAAGGCTGGGGGAAGAACGGAATCAACAGGTGGGGTTGTTACAGGAGCACCCCCTGTGAATAGCATACAGATAATAATTTCTGCGGGCTCTGACACAGAGCAGGTGGTTCTCTAGCACACTTGCCTATATTAGGCAGCACTGATTTTATTTTTAGATACCAAAAAGGAGGGATTGACTCAGGGAGTCATTCCCAATTTTTGCTTTTGTGCCCCTGGCTGATTGGCCAGGGGCACTTATGACAGCAGCCAATAGTACAAAACGATGGAAGGTGCAATATGGCTAGTAACCACTCTTGGCTTTTGCGCCCCTGGCTGATTGACCAGGGGCACTAGCAGCAAATGGTACAAAAGGACTGGTAGCCATGATCATCCTCAGTTCCAATTTATGGAAGGGTTTGGATGGTACAATATGGCTAGTAACCATCTCTGCTGTCATGCAAAAGCAAAAGCATGCTTCTGTGTAGCGCTGCTGAATCGCCTCTGTGAGCGGCATCTAGTACACATACGGTGAGAGTCACAAACGGCAAAAAAAGCTCCATGATTGCCATGCTATGGCATCTGCCAGGGCAATCCAGGGGAAAAACAGGCGCGAAATGCTTGTCTGCCGTTGCTTTCCCAGACGAAGGAGTGACTGACGACATTTACCCAGAACCACCCGCGACAATGATTATTGCCCCATCAGGCACTGGGATCTCAACCCGGAAGTTCCAAGGGGCGGGGGAGGCTGCGGGAACTATGGGATAGCTAGGGAATAGCTACCCACAGTGCAACGCTCCAGAAATCGACGCTAGCCACGGACCATGGACGCACACCACCGATTTAATGTGCTTAGTATGGCTGCGCTCCACCCGATTTTATAAATTCTGTTTTACAAAACCGGTTTATGCAAATTCGGAATAATCCCGTAGTGTAGACGTACCCTTAGTGTGGAAGCAGTCCAGAGCTTTTGCTCAGAGGGGAGGCAGGAAATGAAAGGAATGGGAAGGGATCCTACCAGCAGGGGAGTTGGACAGTGTTTGGAGGGGATCCCAGAAGTGGGGATGGGGGGCAGACATCTGAAGGGAGATCAGGAAAGGATTCCAGCTGTGTGGGAAGTTGACACTCTGGAGAGCACAGGCCTGGCATGGGGAGTGGGAAGAATGACTCTGTCCCTCTAAACTCACCACCGGCAGACTAGGCAGGCTTGGAAGAATTATGTGTTTGTTGGTGAATGTCAATTTCTGTGGAAACACACGATCCAATGGCAAAATATTTCCATCAATAATAATCAAAATTGACAGACGGGCAAAGTAAGAAACATGCTGCTTGAGAACGTGTCCTGTTCTAATCCTATAGGGGTCCCTTCTGCCTTAGACACCACCCTGTGGGCGTTTCATTTCCCTCCCCATTTTCACACAGAGACACAATTTCCTTGGCATGGATCCACGAACAGCAAAACCTCCCTGTGTCTCTTGTCTGAGCCAGGACATTCGATTCCATTGAAACCTTCTTTCCTGCAATGGCAATGGTCAGACAGAGGGGATGCGGCCACCTTCAACCCCCGCCCCCCGGCAGTGAGATATTCCCTCTCCTCTTCATGCTGCTGTTGTTATTCCATGAGTCATCAAGGATGGAATAAAAAGCTGAGTTTACTCCAGGGTGAGGAAAGAAAGGAGCCACCAACTCCCTGAAAAATCTCAGTGCCCAGAGAAAACCTGCCCTGCTATTGGAATCACAGAGGTGCTGGCGATATGACAGGAAAAGGGACTGTCTGAATTCCCAAGGCAGGGAATGAACAATCTACAGCAGCATCATTAACCACAAACACACTCTAGCCATGCTCCAGCCAGCAGGGAAATGGGCAGGAATTCTTGCTGTTCAGCCATGGCCACACGTACAGAGCTGCACAGCAGTGAGTGTGCTGGGGAAGCTGGTCTGAGCAAACCATTGGAAATGACCCTTCAGTGAGAACAGAACCAGAGTGTAGAAAGGCCCCTGTGTTAAGTGGGTGTGATGAGGGCTTAGGGAGCTGAGCTGACACCATAGGGGTTTTTCTGTGGAGGTTTGATTCTTGCCAGCTAGGCAAGGCTGATGTGTGGTTTCTTCATGGCTGCACTTTCAGTGATGCAGGTTTCTCTATCCCATTGTTCCATAATTATAATCAGCCAATCAGAACCTCTCCATAGACCCCTTACACGACAACCTTTCTACCATATTGGCTGCAAATATAGAACAGTGGTCGCAACGGTGATCTATCCAGTTACAGATTATGTCAATAACGTCACAGGAGCTGACACGGCATCAGTGAGACTGATACTGGAATACTGTCTCCAGTTCTGGTGTCCTCATTTGAAAAAGATGTTGTGAAATTGGAGCTGGGGCAGCAAAGAGCCACCAAATGTTCTGAGGGCTGGAGAAAAATGCCTTCTAGGGAGCTATTGAAAGAGCTCAACCTGTTTAGCTTATCAAAAGAAGATTGAAAGGTGACTTCATTGAAGTGTTGAAGGGCCTTAGTGGAGACAAAAGATTGGGTATGAAAGGGCTCTTTAATCGAGGAGAGAAAGGCATAACAAGACCCAATGGCTGGAAGGTGAAAAGAGACAAATTCATATTACAACTAAGGCACAAATATTCAACAGCGAGGATGATTCACCACAGGAACAAGCTACCAAGGAAAGTGGTGGATTCTCCATCTCTTGATGTCATTTAATGAAGGCTAGATGCCTTTCTGGAATGTGTTTGCCCCAAAAGTAGCTCTTGAGTCATACAGGAGGCCTGTGATATGCAGGGGGGCAGATTAGATGCTCTAATGGTCTCTTCTGGCCATAAAGGCGACTAATTTCTGAAATATTGAGTGTAGCATTGGGAGCAGCGTCTGATGTTTTCCTGTCTAGCTGGCTTGCTTCCTAGAAGGAACGCTCCTTGAGTGGGGTGATCCACAGGGAGTAGCTCAAACCTCCAAAGTGCCTGGCCAGGGGCAGGACATTAGCACAGCAAGGGAGGGGTGTGGCAGTGACATCACAAAGGCCTTTTGCAGGACCTCAGACTATTGGTCAAAGGTGGTGGGGAGGTGGTGACCTCACAGAGAGATGCTGACATCAGCCAGGCAGGACAGGGGCGAGGGGTCAGGGAAACCTCAGAGACCCCTGTGGCTTTGCTTCAGCAAGTCTCCTTCTCGAGGTCTCTCTCTGAGGACTGAGAGAGCATTTGGGTTCAGGTACGTGATCGCCAGGAGGAGCCTCTTTTGAGTTTTCTCCTCCCCTTTTCCTGATTTTACTAGAAAACAGCCATCCCTGTTTAGAAGGTAAGAGCCTCCTGGAGGTTTGAAACCTGTTCAGTCTGATCCATCTGGTGACCGTTGAATTCTAGGCATGGAAACCACGAGCTTAAGGAGGCAGAATTTTATTCTGCACCTGGGATTTTGTCCCTTAGAATCACTGGGGACATTAGGGTTTGTCCTTTTTGTTTCATCTTTTCCTCCATCCATCCCTTCCTCCTTTCTCTTTGTCTCTTGCTTCTTTTGTCCTTTCTCCTGTTCCCCTCCCAACACCAGGAGGGGTGTGTGTGTGTGTGTGTGTTGCGGGGGAGCAGTGTGGTTTTTCCCCGTATAGCCAGCACCAGACCTGGCACCATCCCCAGCTCTGCCCCCTTCCTGCCACTGCGACCCCATCTCACCTCCTGACCCTGGCTGGGCGCCCCTGGCCCCTCATAGCAGGGGGCTGTGCAGGAGGGTGCAGGGGGGTCTCCTTGCAACCATGAGTGGGTGTCTGGTGGGTGCTGTCACCTCCGCCAGAGACCCCCAAGAAACTCACTAGCTTCCTCCACATGTGGGGAGGGGCTCCTACTTTCTGACTTGGGTGGGGGGAGATTCCATTATGTCAGAGCCCGTGGAGGGAGGGGTTCAAATCACGAGTCTGAGTGGCAGGGCAACCCCCTCCCCGAGTCAGATTCTGGTAGGGGGCTGGGCTGGGATCTGTAGGGAGGGAGACACAGGAAAAAGCAGCCGCCACAATGGAACCCAGGAGTCCTGGCTCCCGGTCCCCCTGCTATGACCTCTAGACCCACCTCTGCTCCCAGAGCCAGGGATAGAACCCAGAGGTCCCTGGCGCCCAGCCCCCCTCTCTGCTCTGACCACTAGACCCCACTCCTCTTTTAGGCTTGCTGCCTCTTCTATCCACCCACCCCACCTGTCCATCCCTTTGCTGCAGGTTTCTGGGGTGTCACCCCTGCTCTGCGCTCCCCCAGTGCAGCCCAAGGCCTTTCCTCCCCCAACCACACATCCTCTCCCCCCTTGTGCTGGATCATCTGCTTGGCCCCCCACCTCCTCTCGGGATGCGCTGTGCGGCGTGGCTGGGGATTGTGCAATGGCCCAGCACCAGGCAACGCAGAACGGACACCACAGGCCCTGCCCTGCCCCACCGCACTGGAGCTGCCTTCCAGGTGCATTGGAGCCCAGCGCCCTGCACCTGTTCCCTCCTGCCCCACAAGAGGGTGAGCTGCAGTCCCCACCACGCTCCGCAGAGGGGAGAAGGGTCAAGCCAACCAGCCCATTTAGGATGGGGGAATCAACACCCTTTTTTCTGCACAGCCACTGACCATCAGCAGGATTCCTCCTCCCTCCTGTGCCTCAGTGCAATTAAATCTCCACACCTAGTCAGCTGGTCCATCCGCTGCACCTCAATCCCCCATGCCTGAGCCTCCCTGCCAAAGCCCTGCACCTGGCTCCAGAGAATTAAGTCTCACATCTCACTGGGAGCTCGACTTCTGTGCCCAGAGAGTCTCAACCCCCCTCAGTATATGACCTGAATTTGAGAAACACAGTGTCCGTCTTCTCTAAAGAAGTACTTGGAGAGATTTTCTCTTGTGTGACCACGTGGCCTAATGGATAAGGTGTCTGACTTCGGATCAGGCGATTGAGGATTCAAGTCCCTTCGTGGTTGTGTTTGTTCAGTTTTACCTTTGGGCTGAACGTCCTGCTCCCTTCAGGGCTGGAACCTCTTCTTGGCCGCTCAGGCCAATGCTCTGGCTTCAGCTAGAGCCCCGGGAAGGAGTTGGGGGGTGGGCGTCACAAAGGCTGAGACATGAGCCCCAGGCGCTTCCAGTCTCGCCTTTGCCCTTCCTGACTTGCCAAAGAAAATGGGCGGCTGCCCGGGCTAGAGTGTGGAGCAGTTTCCCTCTTCCAAGTGTGCGCCTGTCCCTGTGCTGGAGGGGGGTTGCTACATAGCGCCTTGGGAGCCTGGGTGTTTCTCTGCTTCTTGCCAGCTGGGGAAAAGCCTCTTGGGGAAAAATCTCCTGCCCCACTGCCAAAGTGAGCACCTGGAGTGGGAACGGTAAGAGGCCCCACCAAGGGGGCTGGCCCTGCTTTCCTACCGTCTTCTGATGTTGGCCACAGAGCATCAGCAGCCGCCCTGCATGCTGGTCTGTGGGTGGCCTTCAGTGGGGGTTTGGCATGGAAGGGAGCAGGCTGGCTAGGGGTCTTTGTCGCTGTCTGCTGGCCACGCATAGGCATGGTCCTGCCCTCCTCTGAACAGCCAGAGTGAGTCTGTGCTTAGAAAGCAGAGACACAGGAGACTCAAGACAAGAGGGTGAGAAAGATTGAGAAAGGACCTATGCAGACAGCCCACACTACAGGGACACTGCCTGGTTAAGGGATGTGGAGGCACCAAATTGCCCCAAATTTCCCGGTGCCCTACGCAGCTGGGTACTGCTCCAGCGGCGACCTCGATCCCCCGACTGGCTGAGCCGGCCAGGAAAGCTGCCCCTGCCCCTGCTCCACCTCTTCCCACAGCCCCCCACCCCTGGTCTGCCCCCACCCCCCTCTTCCCTCCCCGCTCCACTCCATCCACCCCCCACTCCGCTCCTTCCCCTGAGCTACACCCCAGTGGACAGCAGGAGGGATCAGGCGCACCCGGCACTCACCGGGCGGTGGGAAATGGAACGACCTGGTCCCAGCCTGCTCTGCTCCACCAGCTCCCAGCCGCACCACTGGTGAGTGCTGGGGGGGTGTTTCCCCCGCCAAGTTCCAAGGCTGGGAGCAGAGTGCAGCAGGCTGGGGACGGATCACTCCACTTTCCGCCGCCCCGTGAGTGTGGGGTCAGGCCTGCCCTGCAATTACCGGGCGGCGGGAAGTGGAGTGACCTGGCCCCAGCCCGCTCCGCTCTGCCAGCTCGGGCTGGGGGACAGGGGTGCAGTGTAGGGCACCAAAATGTCTAGGGACAACCCTGAATAGATCATTTTCCCACAGGGACCGATGGCTGTTAGAATAGAGATATTCAGGCTGCCTGCACAGGCCTAGACTTTAAGAACTGCGGTGTCAGAGCTGGGAAGGGGGACACTGGGGAACAGACTCTGTCGGTGTATAGAGATAAGCCCGACTGGTGTGAAGGGCTTTGGAATCTGCTTGCTGGGAAACTAACCCCAGTAAACATCCCTTTGTCTGCGCTTCCCACTTCTGGTCTTTTGCTGCTTGCTGTCTGCGTGACAAGAGCCAGGGAAGTGGGCGGGGGAAGGGAAAGCCCTCTAACAATGGCTCCTTGCTCCTCTCCCTCCAGGCTCAGGGGTCAAGGATGGGCCGGACTCCAGGCTCTGCTTGAGGGATCCTGGCACAGGGGCTGGGGGGGGGGGGGCGGAGAATTGCAGGTTCTGACCTGTGCTCTGGAGAGGAGGTAATAGGTGAAGGGGGTGTTTTTGACTATTCCCTTCCTCAGTGTCCCCAGGGCTGGAAATCTACCTTCCACAGGGCCAAATAAGGGGGTGAAGCCATTTGGCTAATGAAAACCAGTGCTCCAGGTGAGGCTTGAACTCACAACCTCAGCATAGTTCCTCTCAGCACCGCCCTATAAGTACTGTGCGCTAACCAATTGCGCCACTGGAGCACCTGCTAGTTATCATTCTCTGAGACCCCTAGGTGGATACAGGCAAGGAGTGACCCCAAAACATTCTCAGTGGGGCTGAGAGCAGGTAGCGACAAGTGTTGTACTCAATGGGGTGGATTCTTCTTAAGGGTTCCAGGCCCCATTTCACCCTTTTGTTCTTCCCTGTGTAATAACAGAGCTGGTTAAGACTCAATGGAGAGTCTTGCTGCAGACCAACAGAGCTGAAATCACTGAGAACCAGCTCTAAGCATTAGTCCTGCTTTGGGACAGCGTCTCTCATGCAAGAAACTGCCCAGTCTGCGCTAGCAGTGAGGCTCCCTCACTAACAGCTGAAATCAGGGAGAGCTGTGTGACGTGCAGGGCCCCAGGGGTGCCTGAACAGGGGGGAACAACACCCCAGGGCTTTTAAAAATGGGAGGGCTCTGCCTTGCCCCTTTGTAATGACCGTAAGGGCGAGTGAGTGGGGGAGGGGACGGAGAGCAGCGAGCGGCAGGAGGGGTCTTGGGGGAGGAGGCAGTGCAGGGGCGGGGCCTTGGGGAGAAGGGAGGGCAGGGGCGTGGCCTCGAGTGGAAGGGGTGGGGCTACTGTTTGGGCTCTAGTGGCTGCTACTTTTAGGCAGGGCAAGTGCGGGGGGCAAGTGGGGCAATTTGCCCCACAAGCCCTGGCCAAGAATCCCTTCCCTGGCTAGAGGCGCCTTTTTAATTTTTCTCACCCGGCAGCGGTCCGGGTCTTCGGCAACACTTCAGCGGCGGGTCCTTCAGTTCTGCCGAAGACGCGGAGCGAGTGAAGGACCCGCTGCCACTGAAGACTCGGACGCCGCCCAGTGAGTACAAGCGCCACAGCGGGTGGCACCTTTTTTATGTCTGCTCCCCTGCTTTGCTGCAGGCCCTCGAATCCTCTGGGCGGCCCTGCTTTTAGGGAGCCTGCCCCGCTCCTGGTGGGACCACAAGGTGTCAAATGGTGCCTGGAACCATTAAGAAGGATCCACCCCACCGAGTACAACACTTGTCGCTACCGGCTCTCACCTCCACTGAGAATGTTTTGGGGTCACTCCTTGCCTGTATCAGCGTAGGGGGGTCTCAGAATTGTAATTAACAGGTGCTCTAGTGGTGCAATTGGTTAGTGTGCAGTACTTACAGGGCAGTACTGAGAAGAGCTATGCTGGGGTTGTGAGTTCAAACCTCAGCTGGAGCACTGGTTTTCATTGACCACATGGCATCACCCCCTTATTTGGCCCTGTGGAATGTAGAATTCTAGCCCTGGGGACCCTGACGCAGGGGAATAGTCAAAAACACCCCCTTCAATTATTACCTCCTCTCCAGAGCTCAGGTCAGAAGCTACAATCCTTTCTCCCCCCCCAGCCCCTGTGCCAGGATCCCTCAAGCAGAGCCTGGAGTCCTGCCCCTGGCGTCTGTACTATTGACAAAGACTAAATGACAGGGACAAAACACTCAAATCCCGCCTGGTGCGGGGAGCCAGGTTTGCTCTTCAAATTCTGTAGTTGGTACATTTCCAGGCCTGGGAATGTCCCACAACAGCATTTAATGGGAAGCTGCCTGCAGAACAGTTACACTGCACAGAGCTCCTGTGGAGGAGGGGTGGGAAATAGTAACATTTTGAGGATCGTTTGGGAAATGAGCCTTTGCTGACAAGGTTTGTCTCTGTCCATATTTCACCTTCAGGTGTTATGTTGAGGGATCTTTAGTGTATTTTTGGGAGGTTAATAACTATCTCCTCAACTTTATTTACTCAACTTAAAAATTGATGTCACTTGATTTTTGCATCTCCCTGTGACAATACAACTGACACGTGTGGCTTTCTACTGGGGGTCATGATGTTAAAGTTGGGGAATTCAGTCTCTGTACTTCTGGGGGGGGGTGTTGCTTTTTTAACAGCTGCCTCACTGCCAGGCACACCGGGCTGTTAGCTGCACCCACTGTCCTTGCCAGGGCCCCTGCTGAACCCTGGGCGGCTGCACTGCCGTGCTGGGGTGACTCTGCAGGTGGAGAAGCTGCTGTGGAGCAATGTAGAGCAGGTGCAGGAAGGAGACAAGGTCACTATTCACATTCTGAACTGCACAGTTTTCACTCCCAGCCCTACCGGTGCCCCTCAGTCCCAACCCGCAGCCCCTGGGCTCTCTGCTGAGCTCCCCAGTCACTGAGCGGCTGGTGCTCCTCACTCCCGACCTGCAGACCCTGCTATCCCAGCCCTGACTTCCAGACTCACAGGTCTGCTGGTGCCCCTCACTCCTGACCCGCAGCCCCCTGGGTTCCCCCCAGCTATAGCGGTGCCCCTCACTCCTGACCCGCAGCCCCCTTGGCTCCCCACTTTGCTCCCCAGTCACTGCGTGGCTGGTGCCTCTCACTCCCAACCTGCAGCCCCCTGGGCTTCCCTCAGATCTACCGGTGCCCCTCACTCCCGACCCGCAGCCCCTGCTATCCCAGTCCTGACCTCCAGACTCACAGCTCTGCTGGTGCCCCTCACTCCCGACTTGCAGCCCCCTGGGCTCCCGCTGAGCTCCCCAGTCACTGCACTGCTGGTGACCCTCACGCCCGACCCGCTACACCTGCTATCCCAGTCCTGATCTCCATATTCACAGCTCTGCTGGTGCCCCTCACTCCCGACCCGCAGCCCCTCGGCTTCCCCCAGCCCTACCGGTGCCCCTCACTCCCGACTCGCAGGCCCCTGGGCTCCCTCCAGCTCTGACGGTGCCCCTCACTCCTGACCCGCAGCCCTTGCTATCCCAGTCCTGACCTCCAGACTCACAGCTGATTGCTTTGAGAGACTGGTAGTGAGTTGGGTGTGGTGGCTAGAGAACAGACAAAGTGGTTACTGGTTTATGATTTTCTGTTTGCTCCTTTCGGGTAAGGGAAATAGGGAAAGAAAAATAAGCAAACTAATGAAGAGTGAAGAGCAGAAGAAGCTGGAACTGCACAGGTTGCAAGTTGCTGCCCAGAAAGGCTGAACACTGGGCGCTGGGAAAGTCTCTGTTAACTAAGAAGCCCCCTGAGCTGAGTGCATCCCAGTTTCAGTGAACTGCAGAGGGGGTGTCTCAGCACAAGAAAGGAGGAAAATGACTACCAGTGAGGCAGCTACTTAACTATTCAGTTTGTCCATCCGTCCGTCTGTCCAACCAATGTTTCTTTCTTCATCCTTCTGGTTCTGGCTGCCCCTTACTACAGCCATAACTTTGGTCTTGAACTTTATAGAGTAGTGAGGTACCTTAAGGGTTAAATGCTAAATACCAAACCCAAACAACACTAGTTAACTGTGTCTGGCAAAAGGTGTCTGGCAGTTTTGCCACTTTGAATGATTCAAATGGATTTTCAGAGGCATTATATAAAAATCCCAAAAAAGCAGAACCAAACCAATTCATCTTAAACCTTCAAAACAAGAGTTTTACAAACCATGAGTGTCAGTTTAGGTCCTTAAAACCTTACATCATCACACACAAAGTTCTCCTTTGCCTAACATCCCTTGCACTGCGATTACTCTTTTTTACACAACTGTACCCCGATTACACGTCCATCTTGTACAACCAGAGACAGCCAGGGGCAGGCAAGTTAAGTGCCAATAGAAACCCCGGACATTCCTTTAGTGATTTTGCTTACATTACCCAGGAGTCAAATCATTTTGATGAGATTATCTCTCCATCTGCTGCCTGCAGCCATCCATTATAGACCATTTCTGTGGGAAAAGGGCCCATTTCCCCTCAGACAGGCTGTAAAGGCTTCTGGGGACAAAACATAGTGGTGGTAGTAGCCACTTTACCTGACCCTCTTGTATAATATAATTACCAAACTTCTATCAAATGTGACTGCACAGAGCTGCACATACAGTTACATTCACTGAAAGTGAGCAACTGTCCCCAGAACTCACTGCCAGTGGCACAGGTACCTTTTAAGTACCGAGATGTGCAGTGACATCTTTCATGGGAACCGGCCAGCGTGTGCACGGCCGGCATGTGCAGAGCAAAGGTTGCCCACGGGCGCTGTGTCAGGCTCTGGCACCGCGTGAGACAATGGACCACTTTCTGGTGGCTGGTTTGTTTCCCCAGCAGGTGTGGGGACTTCTGGCTACATGATGGCAGCTGCCAGACTCAGTTGGACAGGATTCTTTTCAGCTCACCTGAGGCTTGTTCCTGGCCGAACGAGGGCAACCACAGGGCGCCAGCAGAACCAGCTGCAGCTGCAGCAAGGGCGCCCTCAGCAGGGGCCGCTGTATAGCGGGTGGGTGTCATGGGACACACTGCGCCTGCTCAATGTCAGAAAATCCCCTTCAGACTAAACCAGTTTGTTTCTCAAAATCAAAACAAGTGGGATGAAAGTTCTTTGCAAAAATATTTTGTTGCCAAACAAAAGCATCTCCTGTTTGTCAGAGTGTGTTAAATTGTCTCATCACACACAGAGGGGAGACACTTAGATCACAAACATTAGATAAGATGCTTCAGTCTGAGCTAAGTAGTTGCTGCTCTT
This sequence comes from Mauremys mutica, assembly GCF_020497125.1. NCBI lineage: Eukaryota > Metazoa > Chordata > Testudines > Geoemydidae > Mauremys > Mauremys mutica. The sequence goes on along the minus strand of NW_025423267.1, from coordinate 422,271 downwards.
AACAATTGCAAAATAAAAAAATACAAATCAAATAGACTATTTCAGCTATTCTATTATGTCATAATGTGATCGGAGTAACCATGATAGGACACCTCATATTATGCACTACTCCTAGTGACACGCTCCAATGGATCCCCGTCCTCCACCCACTGTGAGCTAGGTAGGAGCGGATCATTATTATCCCTACTTGAAAGAGGGAGAAGCTCAGGCTGAGACAGGAGAATTGACTTGTCTCAGGTCACACAGCCAGCCAGTGGCAGAGTTGGGAATAGGACCCAAGAGCCCTGATTTTCAAACTAACCATCGGATCTTGAATTTCACACATTGAATGACCTGAATAAAGTGCTCTCAGATGAGCTCCAGACCAACAACAGTGCACGGTAATTATTCAGCAAGTATTTGAGGAGAACTTCAAGGTTAGAGAGAATCATGAACTGCTCAGAGACCATTAATGCAGAGAAGAAGCAAAATTCATCAAACATAGAACTGGTTATGACTTATTTCCTTGGTCTTAAAAGAGAACAACAAGGACCGGAATCTCCTCCCTGTCAATAACCCCCTGCTCAGCCAATCAGGGTAGAGACTGAGGACGGGAGGCTGAGGGTTCTCACCAGAGAGCCCAAAGGATGGCCCAGGTCACCGGTGCAGATCACTGCCCAACCACTATTTCAGCCCCAAATTTTTGGGTGGACCTCCCACAGTGGGAGCTGCAGAGCACTCCCCAGCAAAACACACACACACACACACACACACACACACACACACACACACACACACACACACACACCCCGTTCCTGCTGTTGGGAGGGGAACAGGTGAAAGGACAAAAGAAGCAAGAGATGAAGAGAAAGGAGGGAGGGAGGGATGGAGGGAAAGGTGAAACAAAAAGGACAAACCCTAATGTCCCCAGTGATTCTATGGGACATAATCCCAAGTGTGAAATAAAATTCTGCCTCCTTAAGCTCGTGTTTTCCATGCCTAGAATTCAACTGTCACCTGATGAATCAGACCGAACAGGTTTCAAACCTTGAGGAGGCTCTTACCTTCTAAACAGGGATGGCTGTTTTCTAGTAAAATCACTAAAAGGGAAGGAGAAAACTCGAAAGAGGTTCCTCCTGGCGCTCACGTACGTGAACCCGAATACTCTCTCAGTCCTCCAAGAGAGACCTGGAGAAAGAGACTTGCTGAAGCAAAGCCACAGGGGTCTCTGAGGTTTCCCTGGCCCCTCACCCCGTCCTGCCTGGCTGATGTCAGCATCTCTCTGTGAGGTCACCTCCTCCCCACCACCTTTCACCAATAGTCTGAGGTTCTGCAAAAGGCCTTTGTGATGTCACTGCCACACCCCTCCCTTGCTGTGCTAATGTCCTGCCCCTGCCCAGGCACTTTGGAGGTTTGAGCTACTCCCTGTGGATCACCCCACTCAAGGAGGGTTCGTTCTAGGAAGCAAGCCGGCTAGACAGGAAAACATCAGACGCTGCTCCCAATGCTACATTCAGCTTTTCAGAAATTAGTCAACTTTATGGCCAGAAAAGACCATTAGAGCATCTAATCTGACCCCCTGCATATCACAGGCCTCCTGTATGACACAATAGCTACTTTTGGAGCAAACACATTCCAGAAAGGCATCTAGTCTTCATTAAGTGACATCAGGAGATGGTGAATCCACCACTTTCCTTGGTAGCTTGTTCCTGTGGTGAATCATCCTCGCTGTTGAATATTTGTGTCTTATTTGTAATATTAATTTGTCTCTTTTCACCTTCCAGCCACTGGGTCTTGTTATTCCTTTCTCTGCTAGATTAAAGAGCCCTTTAATACACAACCTTTTCTCTCCATTAAGGCCCTTCAACACTTCAATGAAGTCACCTTTCAATCTTCTTTTGATAAGCTAAATAGGTTGAGCTTGTTCAATAGCTCACTAGAAGGCATTTTTTCCAGCCCTCAGAACATTTGTCATCAGACTCCTGAACTACAGCTGGATGTGGTTCTTGTTCTTCTGCACAACATAGCTCCTGGAGAAGAGGGATCTGCAAATGTGCATTCATATGATACCTTTGTTTAATTGATGAAAAAATAAACTAGACACTTAGAGGATTGGAACTGATTTCAGCTGATGGACAGCTTTGCTATGTTTTTATGCATTTGGACTGCGAAATCTTGAGTGTTTACATTGATATCAAGCACTCCCGTATAGAGGAGCCCCTGAACAGAATGGAGAATGGAAATGAAAATGTTTTCCTTTTTTTTTAAAAAAGGAAAGAAGGTTATAAGAGAACACTGGGGTTTAAACTGAGGATCACTGGAGCTGCAATCAACCACTCTACCACTGAGCTATACCAGCACAATGAGCTGAATAGAGAATTGTTTTTTTCAGGACTTTGAAGGACAAACCCTGCTTCATCGAGGTCCTTTGCCATTCCCAGACCACAGGTGGTTTTAAAAATGGGGTTTGATTAAACTTCTTAAATGTGGTAAACACCACAGCTTGCACACCCACTGATATAGCTTCTCCCACTGACATAGCTGCCACCTCTTGGGAAGTGGATTAACTGCACCCACAGGAAAACTCTCTCCCATCAGCACAGAGCAGTGGTTCTCAAGCTGTGTGTCAGGACCCCAAAGTGAGATGTGACCCTGTTTTAATGGGGTCGCCAGGGCTGGCATTAGACTTGTTGGTGCCTGAGGCTGAAGCCAAAAGTCTGAGCCCCACCACCCAGGTCTGAATCCCTCAAGCTCTGGTTTTGCCCTCCCCTAACTGGGGCAGGGCTCACGCTTTGTCTCCCCTGCCTCTGCTCAGTGGGGAGGGGCTTGATCCCTCTTTCCAGGACCATGTAGTAAGGTTTTTTTTTGGCAGAAGGGGGTTGTAGTGAAAGGAAGTTTGAGAAACCCTGGCATAGAGCCTCTGAGTATGTCTAGACTTGGCTCCCTGTGGCAGATCAGACACTGAAAGTGCAGCCATGGAGACACCACACACCAGCCTTGCCCAGCAGGCAAGAATCAAACCTCCACAGAAAAATGCCTGTTATTGTCTAACCCATCTCCCTAAGCCCTCAGCCACCAACACTTAACAAAGGGGCTTTTCTACACGATGGTTCTGGTCTCACTGAAGGGTCATTTCCAGTTGTTTGCTCAGACCAGCATTAGGGGAAATGGTGCCCTGGGCAAAGCTTGTACTTTGGCACTTCCCCATTGCCCCTGGACGATCCCCCTCCCCCTTTACCACTAGCTCCTGCACTCCCAGCCCTTGCACCTCCTTCACCCCTAACTCCTGCCCCTGCTGTGCCCCCTTTGCCCTTAACTCCCTGTGCCACCAGCCATTGCCCCTCTCCTGCAGCCCCTTCACATGGTTCCAGTGCTAGGGGCCCCACACTTGTTCTCCCTTTCCCTGGGCTTTGGCATCACTAGCCCCTGCTTAGCGAGCAGGGTTCAGTGGTTCCCAAAAAGTGGGGCATGACTCCTAGGGGGACACAGAGGAACATTCATGGGGTCACCTCAGGGCCTGAGCCAGCCCCTATGGAGGGAGCAGCACTCAGCCCCACTCTGCCCCAGCTCTTCCCCAACCCCACCCTCAGCCTGGGCCCCTGGATTCCAGCTCGGCCTCGACCCCCTAACCCCTGTCTGCACCCCTCTCCCCAGCAAGCAACGGCCCCACTACCCGGCCCTGGTTCTTGACTGCGGACTAGGGGGATTAGGGATAGAGGAGGGTGGGGTTACCAAGGTGCATTGTGGGAAGGTGGGATTTAGAGAGCCCAGAGTGGATGGGTGGGGGTGGGTTGGAGGACCCTACAGTGGCTGAAAAGGGGAACCCGGCAGGTTGGGGGGCAGCAGAGATTGGAGCTGAGGAACCTCACACCCTGGGGATGGACTCGGCCAGTGGGGGGATGGGAAAGTGGGGCCCAGCCATGGGGAAATGGGCTGGAGGCAATTAGGGGTGGGACGCTGAGGGGGAGGAGGAGGGTGGAGTGGTGAGGAGGGGGAGGAGGAGGTCGGGGCAATAAAGGTAATAATTGGAGATATACCAATCTCCTAGAGCTGGAAGGGACCTTGAAAGGTCATTGAGTCCAGCCCCCTGCCTTCACTAGCAAGACCAATTTTTGCCCCAGATCCCTAAGGGGCCTTCTCAAGGATTGAACTCAGAACCTGGGGTTTAGCAGGCCAATGTTCAAACCACTGAGCTCTCCCTCCCCCCCAGGGGAGTGGGGGGCGAAGGGAAAGGCCGGGCAGAGCGGACAGGGTGAGGGAGGGGACGCCGGGGGCGGGGCTGGAGGGAGGGTCACAGCGGGGGGGGGACACTGCGGGGGCAGGTTGGGGCGGGGCTGAGGGGCCCCGTGGCCCCAGGCTGCCGCTTGTGGGGCTGCTCCCCGGCAGCTCAGCCCCCCCCTCCGCCCCAGCTGCTGCCCCCCAGGCCCAGCTGGGGGGGGGGGTGAAGCCCTTTCATTCCGCGCTGCCTCTGCCCTGCGCCCCCCCCAGCCCGGATCCCACGCGGGATTCGAATCCCAACGGCCGCAGCGCGCGCCCGGGGGGGGGGAGGGGGCAGCGAAGCCTCGGGGCGAGGGAACCGGGGCCTCCCCCCACGTGCCGAGTCTCTGTCCCGCGCTCTCTCCGCCAATCAGGGAGCGGGGAGGGGCGCGGCGAAGTGACGAGCTACGGCCCCTGCTCCAATAGAGGCCGCCTGTGTGTGAGAGAGAGAGAGAGAGAGAGAGAACTACGCTTCCCAGAGTGCACCGGGAGGGGGCGCGTTGCCTGAGCAACCGACTCGTCACTTCCGCTCTGAGACGAGCCAGGAACTACAACTCCCAGCCTGCCCCGGGGCGCCTCCGTCCTCTCCAGCCCAGGTGAGGGCGGGTCCCTGGGTCAACTTGACACCCCCCGCAATGCAACTCCTCATCCCCGCCCCCCAGAGAGCCCCGGCCCCGCCCCTCTCCTGCTCGTGACGAGAACTCGCGTGTCCCTTGGCCTCGTCTCTCCCCACTCGGGGATGGGGGGGGGGAGCTGTTGGATGGAGCCATATGGAAATACGGGGGAGGGGCAGGGCTGGGAGCCAGGACTCCTGGGTTCTCCCCCAGCTCGGGGAGGGGAGTGGGGGAGGGGCTGGGGTGCCTGCTGCCCTCGCAGCGACCAGCAGAGCGCCCCCTGCAGCTTGTCCCCCCAACCACGCGCTGGGTGTGCTGGTGCCTGGAGCCACCCCCAGTTCCAGCCCCTCTGCCCAGGCAGCTCCCCCAGCTTGACACACACACACAGCCCCTGCACCCGCCCCACTCCAGGGCTCCTCAGCCCAGAGGGGAGCCCCCCGGCTGAGTGGGGAATCAGAGCCCCCCCCCAAAATTACCCTGGGACCAACATGATCTGCCCATGACAAAGTGTTGATCCTCGCTCCCCCCAGCCCCACTCTTGACACCCACACACCCCATCCCCATTCTGTGCACACACCTTGGGTCACTGTGACATTGAATACTTCAATTGGATGGGGGGCCCAGCACCATGGCTATTCCCTGCCCCCCAGGGCTCACGGGGCCGATTGGGGGCACAGGGGGCATGATCCAGTGCCAGCCAAGGGTGGATCAGAGGTGGGGATGGGGCTGTGGTTTCTGCACCACCCGGTTTCTGGCACAGGTTCCTTCGAGGATTTGCATTTCTTGATAGTTTTCACCAGTGATGAGCTGCCAAAATGCTAACAACCGGTTCCCTCCTCCTCCTCCTCACCCCATGAGGGGTCATGCCCCCCACCGGGACTTCTGCCCCATCCAACCCCCGCCATGTTCCTTGACAGCCCCCACCCCAGGACCCATGCCCTATCCACCCCCTTCCCTGTCCCGACTGCCCCTTGCCACCCCATCCAACTCCTTCTCTGATTCCTGATGGCACCCTGGGACCCCTACCCCATCCAACCACCCCTTCTCTCTGTCCCCTGACTGTCCCTGGAATCCCTACCCCTAACTGCCCCCCCACTGCCCCATCCAACCCCTGCTCCTTTCTGACTGCCTCCCCCCCGACCCTTGCCCTGTTCAATCCCCCTGTTCCCTGCCCGCTGACCGCTCCGACACTAATCTATTCCCCCCCCCGCAACTCCCCTGCCCTCTATCCAACACACCCTCCCTGTTCCCTTACCGTCCTACCTGGACCCGGGGCCAGCCCCGGGGGCCGGGCAGGCAGGAGCCGCGCCGCCCGGCTGGACCCAGACCCGGGGGGCCGGGCAGGCAGGAGCCGCCCCCCCCCCCCAGCTGGACCCAGCCCCGGGCAGGCAGAAGCCGCCCACCCCCCCCACTGGACCCGGACCCGGGCAGGCAGAAGCCGCCCACCCCCCCCACTGGACCCGGACCCGGGGGCCGGACAGGCAGGAGCCGCACCCACCCCCCGGCTGGACCCGGGGCTGGGCAGGCAGGAGCCGCGCCCCCCCCCCCCCCCCGCGGCTGGACCCGGGGCCGAGCAGGCAGGAGCCGCACCCCCGGCCCGCTGGACCCGGGCCGGGCAGGCAGGATTACATGATAATCAGTAAGAACAGAAGGCACAGATATCATTACAAGTAAAACAAACAAAACAAGCTTTCTAGTGATTAAAACTTAACTTCATAGAGTTACAATCTTTATCTAAGCAGGCAAGGTCCCAGGCGGGTGTTGTGTGAGGAGCTGTGTAGGCCCGAAAAGGCGTCCTGCTGGGCAAGGGCAGGTGAGGAGGGCCAGGGCTTTTCCCAGGGCTGTTGCTGCGGCCAAAGCCTTTGGGAAGCAGAAGAGGGCCAGGGGTGCTGTTGCCTGCTGGGGCCCATGCGACGGTGTAGGTGTACGCTGACCATAGCTGGTCTGTGGGAGCTGGGGCCACTCATCGTGCCCCTTTCCTCGTTAGTATAGTGGTGAGTATCCCCGCCTATCATGTGGGAGACCGGGGTTCGATTCCCTGATGGGGAGAGTGACCCCTTTTGAAGGGGGGACAAAGAAATCCCTGGCCTGCCCGCCACATGCCTTGCATTCTCCTTCGACGGCCACTTCCCTTCGCACCCCGCACTGATGACTTTCACCTCCAGAGAGACGATTACCTCGCAAGGACACGCTCGCCCTAGCCAAAGCCTCCCCTGGGGCGTGCACGTGGGGGCACGTTTCAGAGCGGCAAAGGGAAATAGGCTGGCCAGGGCCATGAGGACAATGGCCCAGACAAACGGGGAGGGACTTTGTCCAGGGGTGGAGGAAGACAGAAAAAGGGACAGGCATGGGATTGGCTTCCTGTCTTTTTTCCTTTGCTCAGCATTTGACCTGTGACTGTAATGGGGAGACTTGAGAAATACCTGTGGCCGCCGGCGAGGTAGGTGGCCGCCCCGAGAGCGCAGAGCTGAGCATTTTCCGTTGGGCTGCTGCCTGCGCCCCCAGCACCTGGCCGTGATCGTATAGTGGTTAGTACTCTGCGCCATGGCCGCAGCAACCTCGGTTCAAATCTGGGTCACGGCATTGCTTTTTGGTGGGGAGGGGCTATCCTGCAGCACGCCTCGTGGCTCAGTCTGATGGCGTCCGTTTGCAAAGAGAACCATCAGCCGGTCCTCAGTTTCTGCTTGGTAAAGGCAAGTCAGTGGGGTTCATCGGTCAGAAAAAGAGTACCAGGACTTCTTGCTGGGCGCCAGGGTCCAAAAGCAACGCATTCCCTCCTGGAAAGGGCTGTGTTTCGAATGTCCGTCCAGTGCGCGTTGAAGGGAAGGATCTGCATGCCAGGGAAGCTGCGTCCCTCCAGAGGCGCTTGAGAAGCCAAAGGGGCCGTGGGTGAGTTTGTGATGAGGTGAGTGTGAAGTGTGGAAGGGGGAGGGTGGCAAGAGGAGGTTTTGAGAGGAAAAAAGGTGCTGCTGAGCTGGTAGGGGAGGGCAAGGTCCCAGGCGGGTGTTGTGTGAGGTGCTGTGTAGGCCCGGAAAGGCGTCCTGCTGGGCAAGGGCAGGTGAGGAGGGCCAGGGCTTTTCCCAGGGCTGTTGCTGTGGCCAAAGCCTTTGGGAAGCAGAAGAGGGCCAGGGGTGCTGTTGCCTGCTGGGGCTCATGCGACGGTGTAGGTGTACGCTGACCATAGCTGGTCTGTGGGAGCTGGGGCCCCTCCCTGTGCCCCTTTCCTCATTAGTATAGTGGTGAGTATCCCTGCCTGTCACGTGGGAGACCGGGGTTCGATTCCCTGATGGGGAGTGTGACCCCTTTTGAAAGGGGGACAAAGAAATCCCTGGCCTGCCCGCCACATGCCTTGCATTCTCCTTCGACGGCCACTTCCCTTCGCACCCCGCACTGATGACTTTCACCTCCAGAGAGACAATTACCTCGCAAGGACACGCTCGTCCTGTCCTTCCGCCCCCGGGCCCAGCTTCGGGGTCTGCATGTGGGGGCACGTTTCAGAGCGGTAAAGGGAAATAGGCTGGTCAGGGGCGTGAGCAGTGATTTCCCAACCCCCCGCCCCTAGTTTTGTGAACTAGTTACATGCCAAACCTGGTGGCTGAACTTCGCGACTTTGTCCTCACCCACAATTATTTCACATTGAGGACAATATATATCTTCAAGTCAGCGGCACTGCTATGGGTACCCACATGGCCCCACAGTATGCCAACATTTTTATGGCTGACTTAAAATAACGCTTCCTTAGCTCTCGTCTCCTAATGCCCCTACTGTACTTGCACTACACTGAAGACATCTTCATCATCTGGACTCATGGAAAAGAAGCCCTTGAGGAATTCCACTGTGATTTTAACAATTTCCATCCCACCATCAACCTCAGCCTAGATCAATTCACTCAAGTGGTCCATTTCCTTGACAGTACTGTGCTGATAAGCGATGGTCACATAAACACAACCCTATACCGGAAACCCACTGACCGCTATACTTACCTACATGCCTCCAGCTTCCATCCAGGACACCCCACATGATCCATTGTCTATAGCCAAGCTCTAAGATACAACCGTATTTGCTCCAATCCCTCAGACAGAGATAAACACCTACAAGATCTCTATCAAGCATTCTTAAAACTACATTACCCACCTGCTGAAGTGAAAAAAACAGGTTGACCGAGCCAGAAGAGTACCCAGAAGTCACCTACTACAAGACAGGCCCAACATAGAAAATAACAGAACACCACTGGCCTTTACGTTCATCCCCCAATTAAAACCTCTCTAGCGAATCATCAAAGATCTACAACCTATCCTGAAAGATGATCCCTCATGCTCCCAGATCTTGGGAGACATGCCAGTCCTTGCTTACAGACAACCCCCAAACCTGAAGCAAATCCTCACCAGCAACCACAGAACAACAACACTAACCCAGGAATCTATCCTTGCAACAAAGCCCGATGCCAACTCTGTCCACATATCTATTCAAGTGACACCATAATACGACCTAATCACATCAGCCATGCCATCAGGGGCTCGTTCACCTCCACATCTACCAATGTGATATATGCCATTATGTGCCAGCAATGCCCCTCTGCCATGTACATTGGCCAAACCAGACAGTCTCTGTGCAAAAGAATATATGGGATGTAAAGCAGATGTCAAGAATTATAACATTCAAACACCAGTAGGAGAACACTTCAACCTCTGGCCGTTCAGTAACAGATTTAAAGGTGGCAATTTTGCAACAGAAAGCTTCAAAAACAGACTCCAACGAGAAACTGCTGAACTTGAATTAATATGCAAACTAGATACAATCAATTTAGGCTTAAATAGAGACTGGAAATGGCTGAGCCATTACACACATTGAATCCATTTCCCCATGTTAACTATCCTCACACCTTCTTGTCAAACTATCTTAAATGGGTCATCTTGATTATCACTACAAAAGTTTTTTTTCTCGTGCTGAGAATAGCTCATCTTAATTAATTAGCCACTTAGAGTTGGTTGGGCAACTCCCACCTTTTCATGTTCTCTGTGTGTATGTGTGTGTGCTTATACATATATCCTCACTATATGTTCCATTCTATGCATCCGATGAAGCCATTTATCAACATTGAATTTCATCTGCCATTTTGTTGCCCAATCACCCAGTTTTGTGAGATCCCTTTGTAACTCTTCGCAGTCTGCCTGGGACTTAACTATCTTGAACAGTTTTGTATCATCTGCAAATTTTGTCACCTCACTGTTTACCCATTTTTCCAGATCATTTATGAGAATGTTGAACAGTAATGGTCCCAGTACTGACCCCTCTGGGATCCCACTATTTATCTCTCTCCATTCTGAAAACTGATAATTTATTCCTACCCTTTGTTTCCAAGATTTTAACCAGTTACTGATCCATGAGAGGACTTCCCTCTTCTCCCATGATGGCTTACTTTTCAAAAGTCAATTTAAATTAAATACCTTTTTTTAAAATTATATATATTTTTAGAAATCTAGACCTGTTATGTGTAACTTGCATTATCCTTATGCTAAATTTGCATTATCCTAACAAAACATTTACTTTATTCACATCTCTTTTATACATCTCATTGGCCCTGACACCCCACCCCCCCCCGTAAATTCAAACACTCCCCCTAATTTCAATTCCTGGGGAAACTACTGGTGCCGCCTCCCGCCTGGCGAGAAGCCGCAGCACCGGGGGGGGAGGGGTCACAGGGCGCGAGGGGCTTCCACGCGCGGCTGTTTTCTGTCGGTCATGGGGTGACGGTTCCTGCCCGTGGTGGCCGGGGGCCGCGGGGTCCCGATGGCAGCTGGGGGCTCTGGCATCCACCTGCAGCGGCTGGGAGCTACGGGGCCATCTGCAATGGCCGGGGGCTGCGGCTTCTCCTCACCCCCCCCGGTGACTGGGAACGCCAGGCTCTGCCTGCAGTGTCTGAGAGCTGGGGGCTCCCTCTCTTGCCTGTGGCGGCTGAGGGCTGCCTGGGGTGGCTGGGAGCTCCAGGGGCTTCGGCGCTGCAGGGTCTATTAGCAATGACATGGGGCTGCAGGGTCCTCACGCCATCAATGCCTGTTGGGAAATCCTGGGTCCATCCACAGCGGCTGGGAGCTCTGGCAGGGGTGAGCTGGAGCCGGTTCGCACGGGTTCGCGCGAACCCGTTGTTAAATTTAGAAGCGGTTTTAGAACCGCTTGTTAACTAGCTTCCCTGCGAGGGAAGCTTTGATGGGCTCTGCCTGGGAAGCCTGTAATTCCTCCTCCCAGCCACCGGGGGGCGCTGCGCTGCGCTGCGAGAGCCATGTGAGCTGCCTCCTGGCCCTGTTGCTGCTGCTCCTTGGACCTCTGGCCCTGGGGCTCCTGCTGCTGCCTGGCGAGTCCCCGGCTGCGTCCTGCTGCTCCCAGCCCCACCCCCGTGTGAGTGTCTGCGCCCCTCCCCCGCCTTCCCTGCCCCCAGCCAGCTCCTGCCGCCCCCTGCCCGCAGCCAGCCCCCTGCCCCCAGCCAGCCCCTGCCCCACCCCCTGCCCCCAGCCAGCCCCAGCCAGCCCCTGCCCCCAGCCACCCGCAGCCACCCCCCTGCCCACAGCCGCCCCTGCCCACAGCCGCCCCCTGCCCACAGCCACCCCTCTGCCCGCAGCCAGCCCCTGCCCCAAGCCACCCACAGCCAGCCCCCTGCCCCCAGCCACCCCCCTGCCCCCAGCCAGCCCCAGCCCACAGCCGCCCCCTGCCCCACCCACTGCCCCCAGCCCCCCGCAGCCAGCCTCTGCCCCCAGCCAGCCCCTGCCCACAGCCATCCGCAGCCACCCCCCTGCCCCCAGCCACCCCCCTGCCCACAGCCGCCCTCTGCCCCACCCCCTGCCCACAGCTACCCGCAGCCGCCCCCTGCCCACAGCCGCCCCCTGCCCACAGCCAGCCCCTGCCCACAGCCACCCGCAGCCACCCCCTGCCCACAGCCGCCCTCTGCCCGCAGCCAGCCTCTGCCTGCAGCCCCTGCCACAGCCACCCCCTGCCTGCAGCCAGCCTCTGCCCACAGCCGCCCGCAGCCACCCCCTGCCCACAGCCACCCGCAGCCCGCCCATCTGCATCACCTGCCCACAGCCAGCCCGTGTCACTCCCTGCCTCCAGCTAGCCCTGCCCCACGCCCCTATCTGCAGCCAGCCCCACATCCACTGGTGCCCTGCAGTTCCCAGGGCAGTAACCCTGCACACCTGCTTTAATGAGGGGGGGGGGCAGGGAGCAGCTGGGACCCACACATGTGCACACCCTAGAGTGACCAGACAGCAAGTGTGAAAAATCGGGACGGGGGTGAGGGGTAATAGGAGCCTATATAAGAAAAAGACCCAAAAATTGACTGTCCCTGATCACCACCAACACATGTGAAACGGAGCTCATTTCTAATTCAGCCCCATCTTTTTAAAAAAGAACTTTAGGTAGGGTTAAAATACATCTGTATTTTCCTGGACATGTCAGGCTTTTCGGTTCTTAATCACCTCCTGGGAAAATATGGACGTATGGTAACCCTATTGGTACAAAAAATACATGCTGTCACACATCCCTTAAATCAGAACTTTTTATAGGGAACCCGTTGTTAAATCAGAACTTTTTATAGGGAACCCGTTGTTAAGATTTTGGCAGCTCATCACTGAGCTCTGGGGTCCACTCGTAGGAGCTGCAGGGTCCATACGCAGTGGGGTGGGGCTGTGGGGGCTCCCCGCCACCCATGGCCGCTGCCATACAGGTAGTATATATTGTGTGGATTTCAGAGAAAGTTGCCTGTGCAGCTCACAATAGTAAATAGGGTCAGACCAGAAGATATCTTCTTTCCAAGTGGGAATTGTGCAGGGATGAACAACAGACCTAGTGCAGCTGTGTTGCCACTGTCTACTAGCACTGAAATGGTTCCGAATGCCTTGGGTCAAGGGGCACCAGTTCTAAAAGTAAGGGTGATTTAGTGCTGTGGTTCTCAAACAGGGGTATCCAATGGTCTTCCAGGGGGTACATCAACTCATCTAGATATTTGCCTAGTTTTACAACAGGCTACATAGAAAGCACTAGCACATTTGTAACAAATTAAAATTCATACATTGATTTGTTTATACTGTTCTCTATACTATACACTGAAATGTAAGTACAATACTTATATTCAAGTGATTTATTTTTATAAATATTGCATCTGATTTTGTAAGCAAGTAGTTTTTAAGTGAGGTAAAACTTGGGGGTATGCAAGAGAAATCAGACTCCTGAAAGGGGTACAGGTGTCTCTAAAGGTTGAGATCCACTGATTTAGTGCAGGTACCACCGGTAACATAGAACCCTGCAAAAACTTCTAGTGCAGATGAATTTGAGAGCAAGCCAGAGAGAAACAGCTGCGGAGCATGCTAGAAAGGGCTGACGTGTCCGGATTGTCTGTGCCTGACAAGCTGTCATGTGGTAAGGAGGAGCCTGTGAGAGGTATGGCAAAGCAAGAGGGTTTGATTGGTCGGTAGGAGCTCCACATGCTAATCAGGAGGTGTGTTTCTGTAAATAGCGACATAGACATTTTCTAATGGTCAGTGTGCTAAAGCTGTCCCGATTGTGCTTTAATGAAATGGGGACTTGGTTTTAGATTTTTGTTCTTTAATTCGCTGGGGGTGAAACCCGTTGTATGAAAACATTCACCCTGGGATGAAAGCTTGTGCACATTAGCCTGGGTGTGTAGCCGAGCACTGTTTTGTTAAGACTATACTTTCAGGGATCATTTCTATAGTTTGTAACTAGAGAAGTGTGGTTGAAAATGTCTGATCTCGCTAACCACAATGAGGAATTAAAGTGTTCTCTTCTGAGCATGAAGTGAGTAGACAGTGTTGCTTTAGTGCAGCTGCTGTTTGCTATTGATGATTGTTCTTGATTTCCTTTTGAGAAACTGAGAGGAAGAAAACACAGACTGAGTGGTTAGTCCTTATAAAATAAGTTTAAAAATAAGTCTTTTGGTTTTCTTTTCTGTTATCTGAATTTGTTTAAAGCTTTTGTTCAGTTCTGTTTTGTGGCAAGTCTTAATTTGTTTTGGTGGAATTTGGAAGAAAAGTAAAGATAGTGTGAAAGTGGTGTTTTAAAGGTTTCTAATTCAGTACTTACTGAAAGATTTTTAAAATTTCTTTATGGTGTTTTCTCTTTTTTTCTTGTAATCTATTTCAGAATTTAGGTAGGGTCCTGTGTCTGCAAGTTCTCTTCCTTTTCCACTTGCTTCTCCGCTTCTCTTTTCTTCCCTTCCCATTTTTCGGGAAGCCCCTATTTTTACTTCTCCTGCTCTGGCAGGGGGTACGCAGTTTGCTCTTGGCCCCAAGCCCATCAGACAATCCACACAGGATCTGAGAGTTGCTGTCTCTTGGCCGTATAGTGGGTAGAGGGTTCTAAAGCTGTCTCAAGGTATGTCTACACTATGGGATTATTCCGATTTTACAGAAACCGGTTTTTGGAAACAGATTATATAAAGTCAAGTGAACGTGGCCACACTAAGCACATTAATTTGGCGGTGTGCGCCCATGTACTGAGGCTAGTATCAATTTCCGGAGCATTGCACTATGGGTAGCTATCCCATAATTCCTGCAGTCTCACCCGCCCATTGGAATTCTGGGTTGAGATACCAGTGCATGATGGGGCAAAAACAGTGTCATGGGTGATTCTGAGTAAATGTCGTCAGTCAATCCTCCCTCCGTGAAAGCAACGGCAGACAATCATTTTGTGCCCTTTTCCCTGGATTGCCCGGGCAGACGCCATAGCACGGCAATCATGGAGCCCGTTCAGCCTTTTTTTCACCGTCACTGTATGTCTACTGGATGGTGCTGACAGACATGGTACTGCAGTGCTACACAGCAGCATCCCCTTGCCTTTTGCAAATTAGCAAAGATAGTTGATAGGCACACTGTACTGTCTGCTGCTTTGTAAATTGATAATGACAGTTACAAGTTATACCAGGGGTCCCCAACCTTTTTAGGTCCAGGGACCGGTTTCGTTTGCCGGACCCTCTGCAGGCGTGCCTGCGGGAGGTCCAGCTGAGCTGCGGGACGAGCGCTCCCTCCGCGGTCGTGCCTGCGGAAGCTCCAGCTGAGCCCCGGGAGCAGCGGACCTCCCGCAGGCACGACTGCGGAGGGAGCGCTCGTCCCGCGGCTCAGCTGGACCTCCCGCAGGCATGCCTGCGGAAGCTCCACTGGGTCGGTTCGCGGCCCGGTTTCTAAGAGGCCGCGGACCGGTACCGGGCCGCGGACCGGGGGTTGGGGACCCCTGAGTTATACTGTATGTATATGCCGTCCAATACCAAAATGCTAGCATCCCCCTACAACCTGTATGTTACCCCCAATGACATAATAACTGATGCTTCAAACACTTTGTATGGTTTATTTTTAAATATTCTCTAATAAACTTTGTCAGCTGCTGTCATGGGTGCTCTTGGCCAGCCTCAGTGAGGTCAGCTAGGGGCGCATGGACAAAAATGGGAATGACTCCCCAGGTCATTCCCTTCTTTAAGTTTTGTCTAATGGAGAGTCAGTCCTGTCTAGACTATCAGGCAAGCCAATTAAAGACCCAGACAGGCAAATGGTGGCTCCAGGTCAGAGCCCCAGACATCCAGCAGAAATGATGAGCTGCATGCCATTCTAGGGGGTGCCCCTGCAACAACCCCACCCATTGCTTCCCTTCTCTCCCACCTCTCCTGGACTACCGTTATCCCCCATTTGTGTGATGAAGTAATAAAGAATGCATGAATTTGAAACAACACAGACTTTATTGCCTCTGCAAGTAGAGCTCAAAGGGGGGAAGGGAGGGCAGTCTCCAGCTACTATGATATTCCAGGCAGGACTGAATCTCCAGGAGACAAAGCTTAAAGAAGAGAATGACCTGGGAGTCATTCCCGTTTTTGCCCTGGCATCCCCGGCCGACCTCACCGAGGCCAGCCAGGAGCACTCACGGGACAACGATGACGGATACCAGTCCTACTGTACCTCTGCCGTCCAGAAGGGAAGGGGATGCTGCTGCACCGCGTCTGCCAGCAGCATCCAGTAGACATACGTTGACATTGAAAAAAGGCGAGAAACATTTTTTTTCCATTTGCTTTCGGGGGGGGACATATACCCTGAACCACCCGCGACAATATTTTTGACCCTTCAGGCTTTGGGAACTCAGCCAAGAATTCAAATGGTTTTCGGAGAGTGCGGGAACTGTGGGACAGCTACAGACGTCAGTCGCCCCTCCCTCCATGAGCGTCCATTTCATTCTTTGGCTTTCTGGTACGTTTGTCTCAGCTCCTTAAGTTTCAGCACTGTGTTGAGTCCCTGTTGTGGCCTCTGTCTATCATGGCCTTGGAGATTTTTTCAAATGCTTTGGCATTTTGTCTTTTGGAACGGAGTTCTGATAGAACAGATTCATCTCCCCATACAGAGATCAGCTTCAGTATCTCCCATATGGTCCATGCTGGAGCTCTTTTTTGATTCTGGGACTGCATGGTCACCTGTGCTGATCGGCGCTCCATGCTGGGCAAACAGGAAATGAAATTTAAAAGTTTGCGGGGCTTTTCCAGTAAACCTGGCCAATGCATCTGAGTTCAGATTGCTGTCCAGAGCGGTCACAATGGTGCACTGTGGGATGGCGCCTGGAGGCCAATACCATTGAATTGTGGCCACACTAACCCTAATCCGACACGGCAATACCGATTTCAGCACTACTCCCCTCGTCGGGGAGGAGTACAGATACCGGTATTAAGAGCCCTTTATATCGATATAAAGAGCTTCGTTGTGTGGATTGGTGCAGGGTTAATGCGATTTAATGCTGCTAAATTTGATATAAACTCGTAGTGTTGACTGGACCAGAGAGAGCAGCAGGTTTCCCCTGTTGTTTACCGCTCTTGTTTTCTTGACTAGTTTCTCCTCTGCACCAACTTGGTCTTGCTCTTTGTGAGCTTGACTAGCTCAGTTGGCAGAACATCAGCCTTTTAATCTGAGGGTCCAGGGTTCAAGTCCCTGGTCAGGTTATAAACTACTCCCCAAGATCTTAACCTGTCTTTCTCACATCCTCTTTGATGTTACTTTTTCTCTTCAGGATTTTCCCTTTCCTCAGAAGGGCCTTTTTGTGTGGGGGTTTGAAGGGGCAACTTCCTGACAGCCCCTCTGTCCTTGCAGCCTGGAGGAATAAAGGCCTCTGGGCATAGAGCATGTTCCTTCCCTGCACACACACACACACACACAAACACACAGAATATCCCTAAGGAATTAGAATCACCTGCTGCCTTCCCCTGTCCTGCTGGATCCCCAAATGAAGATACTCTTCAGCCCAAACCCATGTCCCCTCTTTTCCCAGTGCCCCTCAGACCCAACCCTCAGTCCCTCCTATGCTCACTGCTCCTCACTCCCAACCAGAGCCTGCTCCTCTTCACCCTTCTCTGTCCCAACCCACAGCCCCCTCCTATTCCCAGTGCCCCTCAATCCCAACCCACAGGCCCCCTCGTATTCCCAGTGCTCCTCAATCCCAACCCACAGCTCCCTGCTTCCCTCCAGCAGCAGGTGCTTCAGACCCCCTCAGGAAGATTTTCTTGCAAGGTTTCATGTACGAGGCTGCATGTGGATTTTACAGTATGTTGGAAATAGGTTGGGTTGCTTGCCGAAATGATCACTTGTGGCTGGTGTTGGATTCCCAACCTCCATGTTATAGGGGCAGGAGAAATAAAGGGTTGTTATCCTTGTTGTGTGAATCGAGGGCAGCACAACTGGGCTTGGCAGACCCCGATGGAGGGACTCACCCTCAATTCAATAGCACTAGCTAGGCAGGGGACATGGGTTCCAAAGCCAAGTGGGCTGGGGCTTGGGTCCCAATACTAAAATGTAGGTGTCAGACCAACGTTAGGACGGGGTGGCTGTAGAGGGATGAGTGAGTCCCTAGACAACATAGTGAGTACGGGGCCTTCTTAGTTTCCCCCTTTTCCACCCAGGGTGGCAGGTGAACTCTACAGAGGCACCTCTGGGCTTGCACTGACTAAGGACAACAGCTGTGAGTGGGGTGGGGGGGCTCATGTTAAAGGACTTTTGGTTGCTGGACTTACGAACCGTAGGGAGAAGGACACTGCCCAGCTTATCTGGGGGGTGGGTCTTTCCCTCGTGGTTTATGTTTATGTGTTGGGGCTGCTGACATGACTTCTGCTAACCCTGGGCTTACACTGCAGTGTAGACATACCCTGAGAGGGCATCTATACTGTGATAAAATCCCTGTAGCCCGGCTGGCCTGGATGATCTGATTTGGGCTCTTGGGGCTCAGACTGGAGCCCAGGCTCGGAGACCCTCACCCCTCATGGTGTTTTGTCATCTGACGACAAAACTGCCCTGTTTTGGTGACAAAATAAAACCACCTCGACAAGAGGCCTAGAGCTTTGTGCAGCAAACTTAAAGCGACAAATTGTCAGTGTAAATGCTGCTGGTCATTCTATCACCATAACTGGCCTCCACCAGTATCCCACCATGCCCGCTGTGAACTCACCTGCCCTGCATTCCTGCTACAGAGCGATGGGCCCCTCCCCTTTCATCGTTCAGTGAAGTTCTGACAGCTGAGCCTGCTGCTCTGCTCCGGCAGCCAGGAGCAAATCACTGCCGTGGATGCTGCTCTCTCCTGCCCTGCGAACACAGAGCAGGGTGGCGGGAACTTCCTTACAGTGGGGGGGGGGGCACTGGCATCAGAACTGTGGTGCCACCATGGCACCCCTTCCCTAAGGCCCCACACTCACTCCACCCCTTCTCCCTGAGGCCCCCCAACCCCACACCACCCCTTCTCCCTGACGCCTCATCCTACCCCTGCCCCAAGGCCACCCCCACAGAACCCCTCTTCCCCCCAAGACTCCACTCTGTCCACCCTTCTGTCGTTCATCCTTACGGCTTGTAAAAAGTGGTGGGGGCCATGATCCAGCATGATGGGATCATTCTCATTGGAAGCTGTCCAGTGGCAGTGAGTTCCACAGGCCTCGGCACACGCTGTGTGGGGCAGGAGGTCCTTGTATTTGGAGCAGTGGGAGTGAACAGCGTGCAGTTGTGTGTCTGAGCACGATGGTGAATATTATCATGGGTGTGGGGGGGTGATTGTGAGTGTGGCCTGAGGGGGTGATTGTTGCTCTCTTTGGGGGTTGGGATAGCATGCCCCTCTGGGTGTGTTGTGTGTGAGTGTTCTTGGTATTGTGTGAGTCCCTTTGTGCATGTGTGTGTGTGTGTGTGTGTGTGTGTGTGTGTCACTTGCGGCAGAATATAAAATCCTGCAAAGCCATTTCCTACTGGTTAGCCCAGCAACACACTGATACAAACAGTGTCACAGACACACACGGACACAGAGTAGGGCTCAGCCCCACCAGCAGGGGGCAGCAGGGACACACACGTCTCTCCTGGGCCAGCTTGGACAATTTCCCGGCACGACCCGGCACAGTGCTGGTGCCCCCACATGGGGGTGGGCAGTGACTGGGCGGAGTGGGGGGCAGATGTGCTGGATTCAGAAGGAAGCACTTTGGGAAAATCAGTCACGGCCCTTAGCGGAGCTGGGACAAAGGGGCAGTATGGGACACTGGGCCATGTCGCAACCCGTCCCAAGCCCCTCACTCCCACACGCTGGTGAGTTGGGTAACTGCCTAGGGATTGCACAAGAGAGAGTCAGAGCCAGGGAGAGAACCCAGGAGTCCTGTCTCTCCCCCTGACACACACCCTAACCACTGGCTCCCACTCCCCTCCCAGGGCTGGAGATAGAACCAAGGAATTCTGACCACCAACCCCCCTCCCCCACTCTGACCACCAGACCCCACACTCCCCTTTTAGATTTTAGTCCTGCTGCCTCTTCTATCCACCCACCCCACCTGTCCATCCCTTTGCTGCAGGTTTCTGGGGTGTCACCCCTGCTCTGCGCTCCCCCAGTGCAGCCCAAGGCTTTTCCTCCCCCCAACCACACGTCCTCTCCCCCTCGTGCTGGATCGTCTGCTTGGCCCCCTGTCCCCTCTCGGGGCGCGCTGTGCGGCGTGGCTGGGGATTGTGCAATGGCCCAGCACCAGGCAACACAGAACGGACCCCACACGCCCTGCCCTGCCTCACCTGAGCTGCTCTCCAGGTGCAGCGCAGCCCAGTGCCCCACACCTGGGCCCTCCTACCCCACAGGGGGTGAGCTGCAGCCCCCGCCACACTCCACAGAGGGGTTAAGTGTCAGGCCAGCCAGCCCTTGTAAGATGGGGAAATCACCGGGGTCGACGGTATGGGGGCTGTGACATATAGAGAAACGGTTGTTGCACCGTCAGAGGGCAGCTGAGCATTCGCACACACATACACACACATACACAATTGCAAACATACACAAACACATGCATGAATCCAGCCACACACACACACAATTGCTAATATACACAAACACCCACATAAATCCAGCCAACATCAACACAACTACTAACAGATGCAAACACATCCACAAATCCAGCCACATGAACACACACACATTTGCACAGCCACAAACACAACCCCCAGAGCTGTAATAACACCCCCCCACACACAAAACCCTTGCAGAAAACCACACAAACACATGCAGGAATCAATTCATCCATCCATCCACCCACCCACACATACACCATCCCCATTCTGTGCACACACCTTGGGTCACTGTGACACTGAAGACTTCAGTTGGATGGGGGCCCCAGCACCATGTGTCTTTCCAAGCAAGGTTGAGCAATTCCCCTTGTGTGGCCTCATGCGGGTGATGGCTGATTCCCCCAACTTACAGCCAGTGGTGAGCTCCAGCCAGTTCACACCCATTCACAAGAACCGGTTGTTAAATTTAGAAGCCTTTTTAGAACCGGTGGTTCCAGGACAACCGGTTCTAAAAAGCTTTTAAATTTAACAAAGGCTCAGGCAGCTGTCTGCCCGGCCCCAGCTCACCTCCCTCTCTCCCCTGAATGCTCCGCCCTCCCTCTCCCCTGCTTCCCACAAATCAAATGTTCACGGGAAGCCAGAAAAAAGCAGCAGGCAAGTAAGCTGGGTGCGGGGGTGGAATGGCTCCCTCTGGCCCTGGCCAAGTGCCCCAGCCCGGTCCCAGCCAAGCACCCCCAGCTCGGGCCCGGCCCGGGGCGTTGGGCCTCGCAGCTCCGGCCCCGGTGCCAGCCCGGCCCAGGGAGTCGGGCCCCGCAGGGCCAGTTGAGGTCCCAGCGGAGTGGACCCGGTCCCGGCCCCAGGCAGTGTGGTAAGGGGGCAGGGAGCAGGGAGGGGGTATTTGGTTGGTTGTGGAGGGGTAGATAGGGGTTAGGGCGGTCAGAGGGCAGGGAACAGGGGGATTGAATGGGGGCAAGGATCCCGGGGGGCAATCAGGAAAGAGCAGGGGTTGGATGAGGTGGTGGGGGCACTCAGGGACAGAGAGAAGGGGTGGTTGGATGGGGCAGGGGTCCCGGGGGGCCATCAAGAATGAGAGGAGGGGTTGGATGGGGCTGCAAAGGGCAGTCAGGGGACAGGGAAAGGGGGGGATGGGTCAGGGGTCCTGGGGGGGGTGTCAAAAACATGGGGGGTTGGATGGGGCATGACCTCTGGGGGGGCACGACCCCCTCGTGAGGTGAGAAGGAGGGAACCGGTTGTTAATATTTTGGCAGCTCATCACTGCTTACAGCATAGTGACAACCATACTACACAATTCTTATAACTTCATATGCATGAATGGTGTACATCTATGGGTAGAGAAATGACTTTCAGCAGATCATATCCTTTCCCCTGATACCTTACAAGTCATGCTCTATATGTAAGATCACGATTATATGAAAATGAGGAATATGGGGGTTATAGCCGCTCCCCCAAAGGTATAGAATGTCACACTGAGATTCTATTTTCATTTACATAACCAGCTTTGATCTCTCTGCCTAACACTTATAATCACTTACAATCTATCTTTCTGTAGTTAATAAACTTATTTTAATGTTTTAAACTTACTTGTGAAATTGTCCAAAGTGCTTGGGAAAGCTGCTCAGATTAAAAAGGCTGGTGCATGTTCACTTTCTTTTTGAGGAAGTCGCGAATTAATTAATGAGCTTGCACTTTTCAAGAGGTTTTGAGCAGTGTAAGATGGTACATTTCTGAGGTGCAAGGCTGAGGGCTGGGGAGATATGCTGGTGTCCCTCTATGTATAATTGAGGAGTGGCTTATAGAGCATTCATGCCACTTAGTTGGATGCATTGCTGCATATTGTTGGCTGAGTGATCACAGCACATGGAGGGGGTTTTGCTGCTTGTCACTAGTGCAGCATTGTAAGACACAGCCCAGACTGGAGAGAGAAGAGGACAGAGCAGTTCCACAGTTTGGGATTGTACCCCACGGATCCCACCACACAGAGACCCTGCTGTGACCAGCCGTGATAATACTGTGCTTAGTGCTCTGCCTTGAAGCTTCAACAGCTGCACATGCAAGATGAGTTTCTGTGACCTTGACCTTGTTTCCATGTTTATCCAAAGCCTCCTTTTGACACTTGTCAGCAAAAAGACCCGTTTCTTTTGCAAGCATTTGTATGGCTAGCCAGAGTCGGGCTTCTCCATTAACAAAAAAGATTGACCAAAAGGGGACAAGAGGAGGCACGTTCAGCAAGGCAGCACTGGATGCTGGATCCTGAATCTGCTCTTTATCCAGCAGCTCTCTTGGCAAGCTCTGCCATGGTGCCACGCTCTGGGACTTCTCCCCTAACTGCTCAATTTTTCATCAACCATAACATGAAAGGTGAAAGGAGAATAATTCTCCATTTCCTGCAAGCCCTGCAGAGAACCCTCTAGAAGGGGCTCTGTGCACAGATATCCCCAGCAAATTGCATGGGTGCACGACATAGGCTCTCCTGTCACAGCAAATTGCAGCCGGCGCAACCTCCTTGCCAATGCCAATAGCCTTTTCATCAACACCAGACTGAGGATTTGATTCTCTCCAACGCTCCGCTGGAAAGAAGCCTTTTTCTTCACAAGCCTACTAAGCCATGGTGCCTTCCCCAACAGAGCTTTTTCAACCACTCCACTTGATGGTCCAAGACTACACCTTCAAATTCCAAAGTAAAAATGTTCCTCATTTCCATCAAGACTTGCAGACCTTGAGCAGGCTGGCTCAGTGCACAGAAAGCCACAGCTGAGCTGACAGAGGGTTTCTAACATGCGCTTCTCCCACAAGCCGCTGTGGTCAGATACTGATTAGTGCTCTGTGTTTCAGTCACAGCAACTTCAGCTTGAGTCATGGTAACCTTTCCATCAGCTCCAGACTTACCATTTAACACTTTCCAAGACTTAGCTGCAAGGAAGGTTCTCTGTGTCTTGAACAAGCACTTACAAGGATTGTGCAGTGAGGTCTTTTCTTTTCATGAGAAGAAATAAAAGAAAGGAGCCTGACAGAAAAGCCAGGTTCAGCAAGGAAGAACTGGCAGGCCAAGCCAGGATCTCCTGGTGAGTAGGAAGGCTCTTCAGCCAGCTCTGCCCAAAGATCACTATCCAGAGGCCACTTCCCACAGAGACTGATTATGGTTACAGGCCCACCCTGAAATTAGAGCAGGATATTTTAAAGCTTATTCTCACAGTAAAATAACACAATTCAGCCATGTCGGCACAGAGGAGAAAGCACTCCGTCATTTCACAGTTATTGCTACTGATCTCACTGACAAACTTCCTTTTCTCGGGGCTGCTCCCAGCACTTTAGGGAGTTTTTCCTCTTCTCCCTTCCAGCTGTGGTGACGGGACTGCAGCAGCTCCCCAGAGCCAGCTTTGCTCTTTCACTTACATCCTTCACTTCTTTGGCTGAAGCTGTGTTTGCCACTAGTTTAATCCATAGCTGAGACCGCAGGTACCAGCAGCTAGTTACAAAGGCTCAATTCCCATCGCCATCAGTGGGAGGTTATCCTGGGCTGCCAGGGCTGCAGGATTTGGCCCACGGACAGTCAAGGTGCTACAGCAGCTACATTCTTACGTGGTGAGTCCTGCAGCCTATTACCAAACTGCTCTGCCATAGTCTGCAGGGGGCCTGACTTTTTGAGAATCTGGCAGAAGAGAGACCCTGGAGCAGAGAAGGAAAATGTCCTCAGCAGTCACAGCTGGCAGGAGCAGCAAGTATCAGTATCAGACACACTTTTTCACCAGGACAATAAATGTGCACAACCCCCTGATATATTCTCAATTCACTCCCCCTCCCAAGGAAGCCCTATTCTGCTCTATTACACTCTCATGGGATGAGAGGGAAGGTCCTCTCATGGGTAAATAACTGGTTACAAGGTAGGAATAAATGGTCAGTTTTCAAAATGGAGAGAGGTCAATAGTGGTGCCCCACAGGGGGGCTGGGACAAGTGCTATTCAACATATTCATAAATGATCTGGAAAAGGAGGTAAACAGCGAGGTGGCTAAATTTGCAGATGATCCAAAACTACTCAGGAAAGTTAAGTCCAAAGCAGCCTGGGAAGAGTTACAAAAAGAGCTCACAAAACTGGGTGAAAGGGCAACAAAATGGCAGATTTGTTGATAAATGCAAAGTGATGCACATTGGAAAACATAATCCCAACTATACATACAAAATGATGAGGCCAAAAATAGCTGTTGCCACTCGAGAGAGATCTTGGAGTCACTGCAGATAGTTCTCTAAGAACATCCACTCAGTGTGCAATGACAGTCAAAAAAGCAAAGAGAATCTTGGGAATCATTAAGAAAGGGATAGAGAATAAGACAGAAAATATCATATTGCTTATGGCCCCCCACATGCATTGGCCTCCCCTCAGGCAGGGGGCTTATAGGCCCTTCTGCCAGTTGGTGCTGGCAGCAGCAAGGGCTGGGTTCAATGTCTAGGGGAGGAGAGCAGCAGAGACGCAGGAGGAGAGAGAGTCCTGAGAGGGAAGCAATGAGAGCAGAGTGCAAACCGACCAGCTGAGGGTCTCACAGGAGTCCTGCAATAACTGTAGCTCCAGGTCCCATCAGAGCCACCCAGAGGCGGGGGTCAGTGGAGCAATTTGCCCTCGGCCCCGCAGGGGCCCCCACGAGAATTTTTCAGGGCTCCTGGAGCAGAGTACTTCACTAACTCTGGGGGCCCTGGAAAACTCTCGTGGGGCCCGGGCCCCCAGAGATTCTTCTGCTCCGGGTCTTCAGCAGCAATTCAGTGGCGGGGGGTCTTTCCACTCTGGGACCCGCCACCAAAGTGCCCCAAAGTTATTTTATTCAAATTTCCTGAACTGAGTTCATACATTCAATGTTATGTGTCCCCACTAGAGCATGTGAATTCGGGGGAGTGCGTGCACAGTACTGAGGCTAGCATCAAGTGGCAGAGCGTTGCACTGTGGCAGCTATCCCACAGTTCCCGCAGTTTCTGCCACCCATTGGAATTGTGGGTTAAGCTCCCAGTGCATGATGGGGCAAAAATATTCTCACGGGTGTTTCTGGGTGTGTGCCGTCACTCGCTCCTCCCTCCGTGAAAGCTACGGCAGACGCCATACTGCCAGCATACGGTGCAGCACGGTGCAGAGCCTGTCTCCTGGTATGTTGATCCACTTCAAGTGTCCTCTCCTCTTTCTATCTACTCTTTCAACTAACCATTTTGCGCCATTTCTCGGTCATCGTGAACAGAGCCACACAGCTTCCAACACTTTCTCCAGATTGTCTGTGCTGGGCTCCCGTGGAAGCTACCGAAGGCAACAATTCCCCACCATTTCTCGGCCATCGTGAACAGAGCCACAAAGATTCCGCCGCAAATTCTGCAGGTCCAAATCAAGTCTCTGGAGTACATCCATAGCTGGGATGGGTCATTCTCTCCCTTGTCTAGAGCTTCAGTTTGTAGCAAAGTCCCTCCAGCGGTATCTGCCTTCTCTCAATGGGTCGATTGTATAGCTGATGGTCCTTAATGGGCCATCAAGCAGGCTAGGCAGAACTGACACCAACTTGTCTGGCTGGGGTGTTCACCGGAAGCAGAGCACAAGTTTGAAATACGGGCAGCATAGAGCCAATATTCATAACATCAATTACAAAAATGATACATAACTAGAGATAGCATCATTCTAATCAGCCAATCAGAACCTCTCCATAGACCCCTTACACGACAACCTTTCTACAATATTGGCTGCAAATATAGAACAGTGGTCCCAACGGTGATCTATACAGTTACAGATTATGTCAATAAAGTCACAGGAGGTGACACAGCATCAGTGAGACTGATGCTGGAATACTGCCTCCAGTTTTGGTGTCCTCATTTGAAAAAGATGTTGTGAAATTGGAGCTGGGGCAGCAAAGAGCCACCAAATGTTCTGAGGGCTGGAGAAAAATGCCTCTCGTGAGCTATTGAACGAGCTCAACCTGTTTAGCTTATCAAAAGAAGATTGAAAGGTGACTTCACTGAAGTGTTGAAGGGCCTTAATGGAGAGAAAATATTGGGTATTAATGGGCTCTTTAATCCAGCAGAGAAAGGCATAACAAGATCCAATGGCTGGAAGGTGAAAAGAGACAAATTCATATTACAACAAAGGCACAAATATTCAACAGCGAGGATGATTCACCACAGGAACAAGCTACCAAGGAAAGTGGTGGATTCTCCATCTCCTGATGTCATTTAATGAAAACTAGCTGCCTTTCTGGAATGTGTTTGTCCCAAAAGTAGCTATTGTGTCATACAGGAGGCGTGTGATAGGCAGGGGGTCAGATTAGATGTTCTAATGGTCTCTTCTGGCCATAAAGTTGACTCAGTTCTGAAAAACTGAGTGTAGCATTGGGAGCAGCGTCTGATGTTTTCCTCTCTAGCCGGCTTGCTTCCTAGAACGAACGCTCCTTGAGTGGGGTGATCCACAGGGAGTAGCTCAAGCCTCCAAAGTGCCTGGGCAGGGGCAGGTCATTAGCACAGCAAGGGAGGGGTGTGGCAGTGACATCACAAAGGCTTTTGCAGGACCTCAGGCTATTGGTCAAAGGTGGTGGGGAGGTGGTGACCTCACAGAGAGATGCTGACATCAGGCAGGCAGGACAGGGGCGAGGGGCCAGGGAAACCTCAGAGACCCCTGTGGCTTTGCTTCAGCAGGTCTCCGTCTCGAGGTTTCTCTTTGAGGACTGAGAGAGTATTCGGGTTCACGGACGTGAGTGCCAGGAGGAACCTCTTTTGAGTTTTCTCCTTCCCTTTTAGTGATTTTACTAGAAAACAGCCGTCCCTGTTTAGAAGGTAAGGGAAGGGGTGTCATGGGGGCATCACAGTTCTGATGCCAGTGCCACCCCTCCCCCATGTAAGGAAGTTCCCACCACCCTGCTCTGTGTTCGCAGGGCGGGAGAGAGCAGCATCCACGGCAGTGATTTGTTCCTGGCTGCCGGAGCAGAGCAGCAGGCTCAGCTGTCAGAACTTCCCAGAGCTATGAAAGGGGAGGGGCCCAGGGCTCTGTAGCAGGAATGCAGGGCAGGGGAGTTCACAGAGGGCATTGTGGGATACTGGCAGAGGCCAGTTATGGTGATATAATGAACAGAAGCGTCTACAGTGACACTCTGCCACTTTAAGTTTGCTGGAAAAAGCTCTAGGCCTCTCATCGAAGTCATTTTATTTTGTCAGCAAAACAGGGCAGTTTTGTCGCCAGACGTGGCATTGCAGTGTGTACACCGGCCACAAGCTGCCGACCGAGGGAACGTTGTGTGTTTTTCACACACCTGAGCAATATAATTCTGCTGAAACAACTTTGTAGTGCAGACCTAGCCAAAGATTCACACACACACACACACAAACAGCTTTGAAGGAAAATGTCACCTGCTCCTCTGCTTTGCAGAATCCAAACACAAGCAAAGCTTGTCAGGCCTAGGTGGAGATGCAGGGAGTCATGTGTGAGCACACAGTGTATCTTAGCCACAGGCAGGCACCATAGTTTAGCTGGTTAAAGTATCTGTTTTGTAAACAGGAGATGCTGGGTTCAACTCCCACTGGTACCTTGTTGAGATACTTTTAGAACACCTGGTATTGGCTACTGTCAGAAAACAAAATACAGAGCTAGATGGACCTTTGGGCTAGCCCAGTGTGGTTTTTCTCATGGTTTAAATTACACTCACAGGCACTGATAATAGAGTTACTGAAAGTTTGGGAGTTAGGAGCTGGTGGATGAGTGTTCTAAGCCCCTTGCAGATGACCCCCTCCCTCTGGAACAGGGACAGGTTTGGGCTCTCGCACCAAATGCTCATTGTGGCTGCCAGAATCTGTGGGCAGCTCCTTTAGTTTACACCCAGGGTTGAGTCCTTGATTCACACAACAAGGATAACAAGCCTTTGTTTCTCCTGCCCCAATAACAAGGAGACTGGGAATCCAACACCAGCCACCAGTGATCATTTCGGCAAGCAACCCAACGTATTTCCAACATACTGTAAAATCCACATGCAGACTCATACACGAAACCTTGCAAGAAAATCTTCCTGAGGGGGTCTGAAGCACCTGCTGCTGGAGGGAAGGAGGGAGCTGTGGGTTGGGATTGAGGAGCAGCGTGAGGAGGAGGGGCCTGTGGGTTGGGACAGAGGAGAAGGGTGAAGAGGAGCAGGCTCTGGTTGGGAGTGAGGAGCAGTGAGCATAGGAGGGACTGAGGGTTGGGATTGAGGGGCACTGGGAAAAGAGGGGACATGGGTTTGGGCTGAAGAGCATCTTCATTTGGGGATCCAGCAGGACAGGGGAAGGCAGCAGGTGATTCTAATTCCTTAGGTATATTGTGTGTGTGTGTGTGTGTGTGTGTGTGCAGGGAAGGAACATGCTCTATGCCCAGAGGCCTTTATTCCTCCAGGCTGCAAGGACAGAGGGATGTCAGGAAGTTGCTCCTTCAATCCCCCCCACACAAAGGCCCTTCTTAGGAAAAGAAAATCCTGAAGAGAAAGAGTAACACCAAAGAAGACTCCAGAAAGTCAGATTTTTACAATCATAGTGAGAAGTTTATCACCTGACCAGGGACTTGAACCCTGGACCCTCAGATTAAAAGTCTGATGCTCTGCCAACTGAGCTAGCCAGGCACACATAGGAAAAGTGCAAGTTGGTGCAGAGGTGAAGCTAGTCAAGAAAAAGCGAGTGGGAAACAATAGGGGAAACATGCTGCTCTCTCTCTCTTCCCAGCCCTGGCCTGGCCTGGTATTAGTGCTGGTTAAAAAGACGGGAAAATATCGGCATCTACCAGCCTTTCATAGCTGTAGAAGACTCAGGCACAATACAGAGGTGCCCATCTGCAAGTGCCGAATGGTTGGATTGGCTAATGCAGCCTGTAGACGTCCAGGGCACACTGGGATATAGAGCCAAGTGTCCATCACCATCATCATTTCAAAGGGATAATGATAATGAGGGGAAGGTTCACAACTGACTCAGTAGTTGCATACAAAGGTGCACGTCTGGCAGTTACATTGGGAAATTCTGGCTCCTTCTCAGGCTCAGGTTGGCCACCCCGGTCTAGATGTAGAAGTTACAACATTTAAACTTGAAAGAGGGGCCAATTTCCCCATCATTTCACACCTTTACATCCAAACACGATGACTTTCTGAATGAACCCTCCTCGTCCAGACCAACAGCAGACTGAGCAGGCCAACGGCATAAGATCAACATTTTAATTTAATTTTAAATGAAGCTTCTTAAACATTTTGAAAACCTTGTTTATTTTATAATACACTAGTTTAATTATATAATATATAGACTTGTAGCGAGAGACCTTCTAAAAAACATTAAAATGTATTACCGGCACCCGAAACCTTAAATTAGAGTGAATAAATGAAGACTTGGCACACCGCTTCTGAAAGGTTGCCAACCCCTGGGCTGGAGAAACCTAGAGAGTACATTTCTAATCTACATTTCTATTTGTTTGGTTTTTGTAGGTTAAATTAATGCAGCCTCTGGTCCACTCTCTCCCAAGGGTGTAATGTTGCTGTGCACAATGAGAAATCTTGGGGAAAGATTGAAATGAAATGGAAGCAGCATATGGTGGCAGAACCTAAGGAATTAAAAGCCCATTGATTCTTATGTGTGTGCACTGCCTCTGAACCAGAAGTGTAATTTTTCTCGCTTTGTGGCAGCAGCCAGTAAAATATTTAAATATCTATCAGGGATGGTCTAGACAGTATTTGGTCCTGCCATGAGGGCAGGGGACTGGACTCGATGACCTCTCGAGGTCCCTTCCCGTCCTAGAGTCTATGAATCGATGAAACTCTGGCTTTTCCTGAATGCTGTAGACTGTGAGTTCCTGGGAAAGGGTAGGGGAAGAGGGAGCAAGAGGAGAAAGGCAGAGACACTGGAGAAGAATAATGGGGGGAGAAGAAAGAGACAGAGAACACAGAGAGACAATCAATGACTGAAGATGTCCCAACTCCATCTTGCTCCTCACAGGTGTTCAGAAAGCTGGGTAGATGTAGGTTTCAAATATCAAAGGGATCTCCACATACCTGATCTCTCTCCCCCGGCTCCCATTTTAGTATTTTTATTTTGAAATGTTTGGCTTACCCCTGATCTTCTCTTTCTCTAACTGTACTGCAAGTTGGATGGGATTTTTTTGTTGTTTTTTTTGCTTCCCTTTTGTTCATATCAATATAATTGTAACAGCAAAGGAATCTGTAGGAGCAAAAACTGACTCAAAACTTTATTTCCCCATCATGCAGGAACATGGTACAAACAGCTCATGCAGCTGGAATCATCACACGGAAGCCAGGGGATGGGAGATGCAGGTTTCCAAGTGTTCTGTCTTCTCAGATGACACATTCCAGCCCCTTGTAGTCCTCCCTCCTGTGACACCTGCTGGGCTTTGACACATTTATTGTCTCATTCTATTGATAATGTGATTGTAACACAACGTGACTGAAATTAAACCACTTCCAGACAAGGAACCAACAAAAGAGAAAAGCCATTATTGCATTGGCTGGGAATTGAAGCCAGGTCAACTGTTTGGAAGGCAGCTATGCTCCCCCCTATACCACCAACACAGCTGGCAGGAGCAGCTTTCCTGCAGGCTACGTGTGCTGGCAAAGGGGGTTACACATGACCATGGAGCTAGTAAGCAGGGTGGATGGGCTGGAAGCCACCTGACCGCTGGGAGCAGAGTTAGGGGGTAAAGGTGAAAACAGATCTCATTGGGAGCTGGCCCCACACCCAACCTGCCCCTAGGAGAGGGGAACTGAAGCTCAACTTCAATCATAGAAAACTCTTCCCTAAGAAGGAAGGGGACGGCTTGTTTTAAAGACAAGGTTTGTGGTTTTTGCCCACTACATACAGAGGAGCTGGATAGTGCTGAGTCCAGAAAAGACTCTGGTAGGATAAGGAAGAAATTCAGGCTGCCAGTGAGCTGAAGGAGGGAGATGATATTTTGACAGTGATGGACACCTCATCTTAAAGGCCTTTGTTTGCCTCCTTCTAGTGACTGTTTGGCACAGGAATGCAGCCCCCACTCCTGGGTGTCTCCTGTGGAAATAATGTTTCTGTGCAAAACACAAAAGCTTTTCACAGAAAGAAGGGAAAGGAAATGGCCATGCAGTAGGACAGGAATGTAAGGAATGAAACAGCAGATACTTCTCCCAGGTGCATTGACTTTGAACCTTGTTGTTTGCCGTGTTGTTATATCCCTGTTGTTCCCTGGACATGAGAGGTAGGGCAGGGAGGTGGGGGCTCACATATCATCTTTCAAAGGACCAAGGAAGGGAGTGTTATTTACTCCTTCTCATAACACAAGAACTAGGAGGGGTCACCAAATGAAATGAATAGGCTACAGGTTTGAAACGAAGTATTTCTTCACACAACGCACAGTTAACCTGGGGAACCCTTTACCAGAAGATGTTGTGAAAGCCAAGACTAGAACAGAGTTCAAAAAAGAACTAGAGAAGTGCACAGAGGATAGGTTCATCAATGTCAATTAGCCAGGATGGGCAGGGATGGTGTCCCCAGCCATTGTTTTCCAGAAGCTGGGAATGAGCAACAGGAGAACCACAGAGCAATGACAAAGCCAGGCTGTCATGGGCGAGTAGTTAAGGGGATGCACTAAAAATCCAGTGGAGTCATCCCCCTCCTCTCTACCCTCAAGCAGCTTTGAATCTTGATGACTCTGATGCTGAAATTCCACTGCCTCAGCATCCTCAGCCACCACTGGAGGCCAGTGTAGAGTCTTTAGATCCCTGTTCATATTTCATACTCCAGCTGATGCACCATTCCTGCCCACCCACTCACCGTCTGCCCCAGGAGAACCAGCTGGTGGGCTGCACCCACAGGCAGACAACTTATACTGCTCCCCTCAGAGCAGCAGCCGCAGCAGTTGGCAGCTAATCCCCACCTAAGGCTTTGGGGAAGGAGATGGGGATCACGTGTTATTTCTTTCGTACATCGAGTCTCACTGTGTTTGAACATATTTCTCTCTAACTCTGATATAAATTTAGAGCCCCTCCCCCCATTTTGGCTTTGTAAGAGCCTCATTTCTGTACATAAAACATAAGAACAACCATACTGAGTCAGACCAATGGTCCATCCTGCCAAGTGTCCTATCTCCCAAGAGTGGTCAAAGCCAGATGCTTTAGCGGGAATTAACAGAACACGTAATCATGAAGTGATCCATCCCGTTGCCCATTCCTGGCGTCTTTACAGATGTGAACACAAAGAGACACTTGCAGCTACTTAGAATCAGAGAAGATTAGGGTTGAAAGAAACCTCAGGAGGTATCTAGTCCAAGCCCCTACTCAAAGCAGGACCAATCCCCAACTAAATCATCCCAGTCAGGGCTCTGTCAAGCCGGGCCTTACAAACCTCTAAGGATGGAGATTGTACCACCTCCCTAGGGAACCCATTCCAATACTTCACCACCCTCCTAGTGAAAAAGTTTTTCCTAATATCCAACCTAGACCTCCCCCACTACAACTTGAGACCATTGCTCTTTGTTCTGTCATCTGCCACCACTGAGAACAGCCGAGCTCCATCCTCTTTGGAACCCCCTTTCAGGTAGTTGAAGGCTGCCATCAAATCCCCCCCTCACTCTTCTCTTCTGCAGACTAAATAACTCCAGTTCCCTCACCCTCTCTTCATAAATCATATGCCTAGGTCTCTTAATAATTTTTGTTGCCCTCCGCTGAACACTCTCCAATTTGTCCACATCCTTTCTGTAGAGGGGGGAGGGGGGAAACTGGATGCAGTACTCCAGATGTGGCCACATCAGTGCCAAATAGAAGGGACTAATCACTTCCTTCAATCTGCTGGCAACATTCCCACTAATGCTGCCCAATATGCTGTTAACCTTCCTGGCAACAAGGGCACATTATTGACTCATATCCAGCTTCTTGTCCACTGTAATCCCCAGCTCCTTTTCTGCAGAACTGCCACTTAGCCAGTCTGTCCCCAGCCTGTAGCGGTGCATGGGACTCTCCCATCCTAAGTGTAGGAATCTGCACTTGTCCTTGTTGAACCTCATCAGATTTCTTTTGGCCCAATCCTCCAATTTGTCTAGGTCACTCTGGACCCAAACCCTACCCTCCAGCGCTTGGATTCTTTATGTGCTTTCACAGAGCGAAGAGCACATATTCCATGATTTCATAGGGCAGAGTTTTATGCTATAGGGAGCTTTCCCTGTGTGGATTAACATAGATGCACATTGTGACCCTTCTCAGGGTGCTGAGGGCCGTGAGTGTCCTTGTGGCCACCTGCCACGAGGAAGAGGGACTTTTGCATTTGGCAGCTGGATGTTAGTGACCAAACTCACCAGCCTGTCAGACAGTCAAGCACCCTCCTCTGAGCTACAGCAACCTTGACAGTTGACAATAAAGGCACCTTAACCCCTGAGTTCCTTCAATGTGTCCCCCTCTGGGGTCCAGCTCCAATCATCAGATACTCAGGGTATGTCTATACTATCTGCTGAATTGGTGGGCAGCGATCGATACAGCGGGGGGATCGATCTATCGGGTCTAGTGTAGATGCAATAAATCGATCCTCGAGTACTCTTGTCGACCACTGTACTCCAGCTTGGTGAGAGGCGCAGGCAGAGTCTACTGGGGAGCTGCAGCAGTCGACTAACCGCGATGAAGACACCATGGTAAGCCGACCTAAGTTGTCAGAGGTCTCACCCCCACTTAGAACTGTTGGGTTCCAAAATGGGGACCTGCACTGTTTTCCCTCTAAACTAAAAATCCTAGTTTAGATCTGGTAAAAGCTGCCACCACCCAATCAGGTACGTGGATTGGGACACAGTCCTTCCCCAAAATCCTTGGGGATCCCAAGAGCCCCAAATCCATGGAGTTCTTACACCCGGGAGAAATAAACCATTCCCCCCTGCTTCCTCCCCCCTCCCTTTTCCTAGGAGAGATACCGGGATCTAACTACAGAGGGATGCCTCCCCCTCCCCTTTCTCTGAGAATCCACCCAAAGAAAGATTAACCAAGTCCTTTATAGAAAATTTATTAAAAAATAAAAGAAAGTCACTGTCTCTGTAACCAAGATGGAACAATATACAGGGTCTAAACTTATCAATCTCTGGAGAGAATTCCCCCTCCTTTCTTTCTCAGTAAAAGCAATAACAGTACAGAATTAAAGAAATTATATAGCAAAACACAGAATTGCAAATACAGAAATAAAAGTATAAGAATACTAGTTCCTTGCTAATACTCACTAGCTTGAATAGAAGAATTTATTGCAGAAACCTGGGAGGACTTGATTAAGATGTCTGGACTCTCTTAATTCCCAAGAGAGACTCTCTAAAACAAAGAACAGGAAAAAAAACTTCCCTCCACAGGGATTTGAAATTATCTTGTCCCTCATTGGTCCTCTGGTCAGGTGTCCACAGGTACTGCTTGTTAACCCTTTACAGGTAGACAAAAACCTTAACCCTTAACTAACTGTTTATGACATAAGTACATCGACTTCAGCTACGATATTCATGTAGTTGAAGTTGCGTAACTTAGATTGATTCCTGACCCTAGAGTAGACCAGGGCTCAGAAAAATCCCAGATCCTCTCTGCCCGAAGCAATGGTACATCCCAGGTTACCAGTTTTACTGTAGCCCACTGCTACTGGATCACACACAGCACTTAAGCACAGTTATTGAACAAAGGGAAATTTCTTTAACAAGGGACAGAGATGTAAACAAACAAATGTGAATGATGGAAACCAACTGTTACCAACAAAACAAAATCACAAAATGCAACCTACACTTTTTAATAGTTACCTTTCCTACCTAAGTAGATTGAAGTCTGAGGTGACAGTCTATTGCAGTGACTGCTAGTCCCTAGGAGCCAGGGCCCTGCCTTTCTTGAAGCACCACTGGTCATTAGTGATCTCCTTGGTGAA
This sequence comes from Mauremys mutica, assembly GCF_020497125.1. Taxonomy (NCBI): domain Eukaryota; kingdom Metazoa; phylum Chordata; order Testudines; family Geoemydidae; genus Mauremys; species Mauremys mutica. The sequence continues at coordinate 387,208 of NW_025423267.1, read as the reverse complement.
TGGAACCAGAGTGTTTCTCTCCACCGTGTTATAAAATGAATCAGTTTTTTGTGTATATTCACAGAAAGGACCATTTCCTCATTGTCATATTGTCGTTTACACTTCCACAGGGTTTTGATGTCTATAATTTGTCTTTGATAGTTTTCCATTGGCTTTTCTGGGCTGGTGCAAAGGTTGACAATGCAACAACACACCACATAACTGGCTAGCAAGGGACGGGTGACAATTCCCTCCCACTTGAATGGTCCATTCCCAACAAGACCTTTGATTGGGGTGACTCACTTTCATGACAATACCATATGGGCATAATTTTCCATATACTAACATGACTCCTTCAATAGGACTCATACATACCTCTTGCAGTGATCAGGAGTAACAATAATTTACAAGCTTTCAGTAGAGAGCTCACTGCTATGCTTCCTGGATAAATATAATAAAAATCAGTGCATTAGGTGTGATGAGTCTGTCAGGTCTGAGGCAGGAGTTTCTTGTGAATTACTTTGACCTCTCTGCCAATTGGCACCAAAGAGCATTTATCACACATGCACTGAGCTACACAGTCACACTCTGATAGAACAGAAAGGCCAACACAAAAAATAGAGAAAGGAACAATCAGATACTAAAATGACAATGGTTGGAACTCAACATTTCTCTCAGTCTTTGGACTGATGGGTACTAAGAGCTTTTCCCTCAGTTGAACCAGGTGATCGTACAGCTGGCTCAGCCCTCCATACTAGCAGATTTCTCACATATAGGGAGATGGGTCAAAACTGGAATTGATGTCATGACTCGCTTCCCAGAGGGGATCAATCTGTCTAAGGCTGTGTTTACCCTTCAAACACTGGAAATATTCTTCTGACAACATAACACTGTCTACACTGGGGCTTAGGTCACATTAACTACTTCTCTCAGTGGAGTGGATCTTTCACACCCCTGAGAGATGTGGCCATGTCAACACAGCTTTTCAGTGTAGACCAGCCTCTAGATGGCTTTTAGATATGAAAGGCAGTGGACTTCAGCCTTTTCCTTGGTACTGATGGTTGACAACTGCAGCTTTCCTACCTGCTGGACACATCCTATGACAGATGTCAGGCCTTTCCTTTGCAAATTAGAGAAGTGGGGAAGTCAGTGACACTTACAGTGTAAGTGGGTAAAAACTTACACAACTTGTCTCCTCGAGAAGTTTTCCTTTTAATAGAAATTGACTTTGAAGCTAAGCAAAGTATGCTCTATCTGAAATACAAAAAAATAAAACCTATACAGACCCAATATTCTCTTATACACTCTTTCTAACACCTATTCTCCCATCCCAACCTTTGGAGTGAGGTTTTCTACCAGGTTTACACTACAGGGGGTAAATTAAATCAAATTAACTTTTGAAGATTAACCATCATTTCCTGTACAACTAAAAAAAGAAAAAAACCACAAGACAACTTTCAGTTTTCCAAAATAATTCAGATTATCAAATAACTAGTCTCTTACTCTAACCAATAACATCACCTATGATTTCATTTTCACTAGTAACACTAATATATTCAAAGATCACAAATTCTGGTCACATATGTTAGTTTTCTTTTAATCCCCATTGCCAACAACTGAACCTTGGCTCAAGTTGTGGTTTGTCCCAACACTTCTGTGAGTTCATATATCTCTGGTTCTTCTGCCAGGCGTGTTGGTGGAAGGGGTCTCCTATGTGGGAATGTTAGCATCATGAGGAAAAATACCTCTCTTTTCACACTTTAAATCTTTCAAAGTAGTAGGAAGTAGGGGAGAAGTGATACAAATGCAGAAAACACAGGAGAAAACTGTCCGGGCTACACTAAAGACATTTATCGGTATAATTATTGCTCAGGGGTGTGAAAAATCGATATAGCTGAGCAACATAGTTACACAGCTCTAATCCCCTATGTAAATAGCGCTACATCAGCAGGAGAGCTTCTCCTGCCAACATAGCCATCTGAGACAATATTGATTTAAACAATTGAACTACACTGTGATCATATACACTTCCTTCAGTTAGTTGGGGGTCTGCTGTTGTTCACAATTTCCAAGTGGAGATTTTAGATCACTGCTGTGTCTTTGTTAGCATGGCCAGTAAATTGGAGAGTTCTCTTCTATTGACAGAACTGAACTTGAACTTTCTCCATATCATCATGGAAGGATGGGGAAAAAGCAAAGCTGAAGTGAGAAATGATGACTTTAGCAAATGGTCATTTGTCTTAAACTCTCCAATAAATCTGAGCTGAACTAATATCTAATTGTGTGACCACACAGCCATCAAGAAAGATAGAAACCCAGATCACAGAGAGATAAAATACATGACAATGAAAGTGTAAATTGAGATTCCAGAGCAGATTACATCTAATTATTTAGAATCAGGACAAGAGATTCTCCCATCACATTCTCCTCTGATCCATTCAAACATATTTCAGTGAGTAACTGTCTCAATAGTCAGTTATGTTATTTACAACATGTTTAGTATCCTAGCATTGCCATAATGGGGGAAAAAACAGCCACCTTGCCAGAATTGGCTTTACCAATAGATGGAACCAGGGATTTAAACTGGAAATGATCATACTGCGATTAGGATCCATTTGAATTCCCCTTCCTGGTCTTTGATACTTTTCTCACCAGTCATAGCAACTCTGGCATAGGATTAAATAAGTCAAAGCATCATCTCCAAGCACAGACAACTGAGAACTCTTCATCACATGACACTTTGAGAAGTGGAGGGGTAGAATGTGATGACAATAAACTCTGCCTGGCTCAGACAAAAGGTAACAGTTCTGCCATGATGGGGAAGGAGGGAATCTCTGAGTCACCCCATCTCCTTCCAAGTATCAGAGGAGTAGCTCTGTTAGGGTACATCTATACTTACCAGCCGGGTCGACGGGTAGCGTTCGACTTCTCGGAGTTCGAACTATCGCGTCTAATCTAGATGCGATAGTTCGAACTCCGAACGCGGTCCCGTCGACTCCGGAACTCCACCACCGCAAACGGTGGTGGCGGAGTTGATGGGGGAGCCGCAGACTTTGATCCCGTGGCGTCTGGACAGGTAAGAAGTTCGAACTAAGGTAGTTCGACCCCCCCCCCCCCACAAGTGTAGACCAGGCCTTAGTCTGGATCTGCAAAATGTGATGAAGAGTCCTGTGGCACCTTGTAGACTAACAGACATATGGGTGCATGAGCTTTCGTGGGTGAATCCCCACATCGTCAGATGCATGTAGTGGAAATTTCCAGAGGCAGGTGTAAATATGCAGGCAAGAATCAGTCTAGAGATAACAAGGTTAGTTAAATCAGGGAGGATGGGCCCCTCTTCTAGCAGTTGAGGTGTGAACACAAAGGGAGGAGAAACTGCTTTTGTAGTTGGCTAGCCAGGGACAGTCTTTGTTTAGTACTGAGCTGATGGTGTCAAATTTGCAGGTGAACTGAAGCTCAGCAGTTTCTCTTTGAAGTCTGGCCCTGAAGTATTTTTGCTGCAGGATGGCACTTTTAAATCTGCTATTGTGTGTCCAGGGAGGTTGAAGTGTTCTCCTACAGGTTTTTGTATATTGCTTATGCTCCAGTACGTATTTTAGTCTATAAGGTGCCAGAGGACTCTGTCGCTTTTTACATCTCCTTCCAGTATCACAGAGGCTGAAATGACACTTTTTTCCTGCCCCTGCTCTTCATTTAAATGTAATATGAAAAGTTCCCATGATAACTGCTCTTCAGCACAACATGAGAACAACTGGCAATGATACAATCTGTAACACTGGTGACTCTAACAATAACTTTGCAATAGGAGGAATGGTATAAATGTGATGCTCCCTGGTTCCTGATAGGAAGGGCACACTTGAATTACTTATGGGAGAATGGAGTTGATAGAAAGGACAAATGAGTCCACCTCAAAGAGGTCAAACTACAAAATGCAAAAATGGGCCACTCACTCATCTGGACAAGCTGAGGGATATTGGTGCTTCAAACAGCTTTTAAATGTGGGAATCAGGAAAAGTATTAAAGTATTGATAGCCCTAGAGGGTTTATGGTGTTGATCCCCCTTGCAGATTCTCTGATGGCTCACATGGGCTCAGTGGCAAGACAAGGTTTTCCCACACTAATTGCTTCCATTGGGTCGCATACCTATGTGGATTCTGAGATGGGTAAGAAGGTGTGAGCTGTGATTGAAGGTTTTCCCACACTCACTGCATTTATAAGGTCTCTCACCGGTGTGGATTTTGTGATGTTTAGAAAGGCCTGAGCTGCTAGTCAAGTTTTTCCCACACTCACTGCATTCATAGGGCCTCTCCCCTGTGTGGATTCTCTGATGTCGAGAAAGGACTGATCTGTAATTGAACGTTTTCCCACACTCACTGCATTCATAGGGCCTCTCCCCTGTGTGGATTATCTGATGTTTAGAAAGGTCTGAGCTGGTAATAAAGCTTTTCCCACACTCATGACATTCATAGGGCCTCTCCCCTGTGTGGATTCTCTGATGAACAGAAAAGGCTGAGCTGCAAGTGAAGGTTTTTCCACACTCACTGCAATAAAAGGGCCTCTCCCCTGTGTGGATTCTCTGATGTTTAGAAAGTCCTGAACTGCTAATGAAGCTTTTCCCACACTCACGGCATTCATAGGGCCTCTCCCCTGTGTGGATTCTCTGATGTTGAGAAAGGACTGATCTGTAAGTGAAGGTTTTCCCACACTCACTGCAATCAAAGAGCCTCTCCCCTGTGTGGATTCTCTGATGAACAGAAATGGCTGAGCTGCAAGTGAAGGTTTTCCCACACTCACTGCAATCAAAGAGCCTCTCCCCTGTGTGGATTCTCTGATGTTTAGAAAGGCCTGAACTGCGACTGAAGGTTTTCCCACACTCACGGCATTCATAGGGCCTCTCCCCTGTGTGGATTCTCTGATGTTTAGAAAGGGCTGAGCTGCAAGTGAAGGTTTTCCCACACTCACTGCAATAAAAGGGCCTCTCCCCTGTGTGGATTCTCTGATGAATAGAAAGGGCTGAGCTGCAAGTGAAGGTTTTCCCACACTCACTGCAATAAAAGGGCCTCTCCCCTGTGTGGATACTCTGATGTTTAGAAAGGCCTGAACGGCTAATGAAGCTTTTCCCACACTCACTGCATTCATAGGGCTGCCTCTCCCCTGTGTGGATTCTCTGATGTTTAGAAAGGGCTGAGCTGCAAGTGAAGGTTTTCCCACACTCACTGCAATAAAAGGGCCTCTCCCCTGTGTGGATTCTCTGATGAATAGAAAGGGCTGATCTGTAAGTGAAGGTTTTCCCACACTCACTGCATTCATAGGGCCTCTCCCCTGTGTGGATTCTCTGATGAACAGAAAGGGCTGAGCTGCAAGTGAAGGTTTTTCCACACACAGTGCATGTATTTTTCCTCTTTCCCATGAGGACTTCCTGCTGTGTTGTGGTTTCCTTGACGCTTTTCTGAGTTCCCCGACAGGAAATAAATTTACCCATTTTCTCCTCTGGCTGGTTTCCTTGCTCTCTTTCTGGTATGTGCTGAATCTCACAGGATTTTCCCTGCTCATGACTCCAGGACACATTCCTTTTCGATCTTTGCGATAATTCTCTGTGTTTAGCCACTTTCTCAACATTTTCCTGCTGAGAATTCTGCTCCTCTTTCTCACATACCATTGCGTCATCTGCTGTGATACAGATAGAAACCTCAGACAGGGATGGAAAGGGGAATGCCAAACCAAAACAAGTGCTGGAGAGACGTCAAATAAAAATCGGGAACTGAACTCCCCCAAACTCTTCCCTAAACAGGAGAGAGGAGGGGATCAATTCGGCCCTCACATCCCATCCAAACTCACAGGGGAAAGGGAGGAAGCTACTGCCTGGTGTCTGCTAGGGTTTACAGGAAACCATGAGCTATATTTACCCTGAGGATACGACCCCTTTTAGGGACAATAATGAACTGAGAAACCTTCCAAGGGCTTTGTAGGGCATCCCAGATGTTTCCTTCAGGCACTTACAGATTCTGAGTTGGTTTAATCTTTCCTCACCTGTGCAGGGAACTCTCAGGATCTCTCTTTCCTCTGAACCCTGGAGGTCTGGGACCCATGGCTCATCCCCTTGTTCCAGATGGGAGATTATATGAGGTTTGGAAACTGGAAACCCTGCTCAGATGAAAGAAAACAAAGGAGTTCAGCTGATTTCATATGACTGTGTCATAAAAAACACTATTAATTTAACTTCAGTGCTTACTGTGACCCAGTGTGCCTGGGGCAGTCCACACTGAAAATGCCAAGATCAGGGCAGACTGAAAAAGGGAGAGCAGATGCTCCCAAAACTGGTGGTTAACACGGAAGTTAAATTCACCGATCAGTCACCAAGTGTGCTTCTGATCCCCCACACTGGTTATCGAGAAACTGAAAAAAGACATCACACGGCCCCCTTTACTGCATTCCAGTTCTCTGACTCCCAATCAGCACCTAGGTCCGGCACAGTGAGAAGTTATTTAAAAACTCTGCTCACATAAACAAAGTGTTCTTCTGACCACAGAGTCAGACACATTACCAGGTCTGTATAGGTTTCGATCTTACCCAGAATACTATGATGCCAGCCAATCCTTAGCATCTAAACTAAAGGTTTATAAGCAAGAAAGCATCTCAACTAAAGGTTTATTATAAAAGAAGGAAAGAAAAAGGAAGTTGTTAAAATGGGAAAACAGTCAGATACATTCAGAAATCTATATATCTGGTTCTTAGCAGTATTGGTGAGTTTCTGGCTTGAAAGGCTCTCTGGTAATGATTTTTTGCCCCAGATCCCTAAGTGGCCCCCTCAAGGATTGAACTCACAATACTAGGTTTAGCAGGTCAATGCTCAAACCACTAAGCTATCCCTCCCCCCACATCATTCAGTCCTTTGTTCCAGGGTTCAGTTTGTAGAGAAGTTGCTCCAGAGGTAGGAAGAGGGATTGAAGACAAAATGGAGATGATGCAGCTGCCCTTTATATTCCTTTTGCCAAGTGGCTTCTACTTCATGTGTCCCAAACACAAGCTTCACAGCACATGGCATGGAAAAGCCTTGGAGGTCTCAGTACACAGGCATATCCCTGCATGTCTTGCTGACTCAATAGGTGTCTCCCCTTGATCCTTTCAATGGGTTCATTGTACAGCTGATGACCCCGGATGGGCCATCGAACAGGCTGGGCAGCACTGATGCCAATATGTCTGGGGGTGTCACTCAGAAACACTACACAAGTCTGGAATACAGATATACCCTACATATCTATAACTCACAAAAGACGGTTACTCACCTGTAGTAACTGTTGTTCTTCGAGATGTGTTGCTCCTATCCATTCCAGTTAGGTGTGCGCGCCGCGCGTGCACGGCATCTCGGAACTTTTTTACCCTAGCAACACCGGCGGGCCGGCTGGCGCCCCCTGGAGTGGCGCCACTATGGCGCTAGTTATATACCCCAGCCGGCCCATCCGCTCCTCAGTTCCTTCTTGCTGGCTACTCCAACAGTGGGGAAGAAGGGCGGGTCTGGAATGGATAGGAGCAACACATCTCGAAGAACAACAGTTACTACAGGTGAGTAACCGTCTTTTTTTCTTCGAGTGATTGCTCCTATGCATTCCAGTTAGGTGATTCCCAAGCCTTACCTAGGCGGTGGGGTCGGAGTGAGACGTGGCGGAGTATAATACCGCGGAGCCGAAGGCTGCGTCGTCTCGAGACTGCTGCACCAACGTGTAATGGGAGGCGAAGGTGTGAACCGAAGACCAGGTGGCCGCTCGACAGATGTCCTGGATCGGAACATTGGCCAGGAAGGCAACAGATGAGGCGTGCGCCCTCGTCGAGTGTGCAGTGACGCGGCCTGGTGGTACGCGAGCCAGCTCATAGCAGGTCCGGATACACGCAGTGACCCAGGAGGAAATCCGTTGGGAGGAGATCGGCTCTCCCTTCATGCGGTCGGCAACCGCTACAAACAGCTGGGGCGAACGCCGGAAGGGCTTCGTCCGCTCGATGTAGAAAGCGAGCGCTCTGCGGACGTCGAGGATATGCAGCTGCTGTTCCCGAGGCGAGGCATGCGGCTTCGGGAAGAACACCGGGAGGAAGATCTCCTGGTTGAGATGGAAAGCTGACACTACCTTCGGAAGGAAGGCCGGATGAGGGCGAAGCTGCACCTTGTCCCCATGGAAGACCGTGTATGGCGGGTTGACCGTTAGAGCGCGAAGCTCAGAAACTCGCCTCGCTGATGTAATGGCAACGAGGAAGGCCGTCTTCCACGAGAGGTAGAGCAGGGAGCACGTAGCTAAGGGCTCGAACGGCGGACCCATCAGTTTGGCCAACACAAGGTTCAAATCCCAGGACGGGGCAGGGCGCCGCACCGGCGGGTACAAGCGGTCCAGGCCTTTGAGGAAGCGGGAAACCATCTGGTTCGAGAAGATGGACCGACCTTCCACGGAGGGAAGGAAGGCTGATACCGCTGCCAGATGAACTCTCAAGGAGGAGACCGCCAGACCTTGCTCCTTAAGGTGCCAGAGGTAGTCCAGGATGGTAGGGACCGGGACCAGGAATGGATTAAGAACTCGATGATCACACCAGAGTGCAAACCTCTTCCACTTCGCTAGGTAAGTGGAGCGAGTGGAAGGCTTTCTGCTCTCAAGCAGGACCTGTTGAACCGCTGCAGAACAGCCCCTCTCCGCGTGGGTCAGCCACTCAGGTACCAAGCTGTAAGATGGAGGGACTGTAGGTTCGGATGGTGGAGCCTGCCGAAATCCTGGGTGATGAGGTCCGGCCACAACGGGAGGGGGATGGGTTCCCGAACGGAGAGCTCGAGCAGCAGGGTGTACCAGTGCTGCCTCGGCCAGGCCGGCGCGATTAGAATGACGTGAGCTCTGTCCCTCCGAAGCTTCAGGAGCACTCGGTGCACGAGCGGGAACGGAGGGAAGGCGTAGAGGAGGCGATCCATCCAGGGATACAGGAAGGCGTCCGACAGGGAGCCCGGCGAGCGACCCTGGAACGAGCAAAACAGGTGGCACTTCCTGTTCTCTTTGGAGGCGAATAGGTCTACTTGGGGAAACCCCCACCTCCGGAAGATTGTGTGGACGACATCTGGACGGAGGGACCACTCGTGGGAGAGGAACGTCCTGCTGAGATGGTCGGCCAGCGTGTTCTGCACTCCCGGAAGAAAGGATGCTTCCAGGTGAATTGAGTGGGTCACGCAGAAGTCCCACAGGAGCATCGCTTCCTTGCACAGGGGGGAGGAGCGGGCTCCGCCCTGCTTGTTCACGTAGAACATCGCGGTGGTGTTGTCCGTGAACACTGTCGCACAACGGCCTTGCAGGTGGGTGCAGAAGGTGCGACAGGCCAGGCGGATGGCGCGTAGCTCGCGAACATTGATGTGCAGGGCGAGCTCCTGGGCCGACCACTGGCCCTGCGTGTGGAGATCGCCCAGGTGTGCCCCCCAACCGAGTGCTGAGGCATCCGTGGTCAGAGTGACAGATGGGCGAGGGTGGAACGGAACTCCGGCACACACGACCTCTGGGTTGAGCCACCAGTTGAGAGACTCGAGGGTCGTCCTGGTGACCGTGACCACCATGTCGATGGGGTCTCGATGTGGCCGATACACCGACGCGAGCCACAACTGGAACGGACGAAGGTGGAGCCGCGCATACTCGGTGACATACGTGCACGAAGCCATGTGGCCCAGGAGGCAGAGGCAAGAGCGCACCGTCGTGGTAGGGAAGGCGGCGAGGTCCCGGATGATGGAGACCATCGTCTGGTGCCGAGCGCGAGGGAGACAGGCTCTGGCCACTGTGGAGTCGAGGACCGCTCCGATGAACTCCACCCGCTGTGTCGGAATCAAAGTGGACTTCTCGGTGTTGATGAGAAGACCGAGCCGATGAAAGAGAGACATGATTTCTGACATCTGGTCCATCACAAGTTGCCGGGAGTGACCTCGAACCAGCCAGTCGTCGAGATACGGGTAAACGTGCATCTGACGACGTCGGAGGGCTGCGGCGACTACCGCCATGCATTTGGTAAACACCCTCGGGGCGGTGGACAGTCCGAACGGCAACACAGCGAACTGGTAGTGAGTGTCGTTGACCACAAACCGAAGGTAACGACGATGGGGAGGATAGATTGCGACATGGAAGTATGCGTCCTTCATGTCGAGGGCGGCAAACCAGTCTCCCGGATCCAGAGAGGGAATGATGGTCCCCAGGGTGACCATACGAAACTTGGGCTTGAGCAGGTACTTGTTCAGCTCGCGAAGGTCCAGGATAGGACGCAGCCCGCCTTTCGTCTTGGGGATGAGAAAATAACGGGAGTAGAATCCCCTGCCCCGTCTGTCCTGAGGCACTGCTTCTATGGCACCCACGCTCAACAGAGTCTGGACCTCTTGTAAGAGGACTTGCTCGTGAGAGGGGTCCCTGAAGAGGGACAGGGAGGGTGGGTGGGAAGGTGGGGGCGAAACAAATTGCAGGCGGTATCCCGACTGGACTGTTTGGAGCACCCAGTTGTCTGATGTTAATTGGGACCACGCCAAAAAGAAATGGGAAAGGCGGTTGTAAAATAAAGGGGAAGGATCCGGTGGGGAGAGTGATGGGCCGTCCTCGAGCGTCCCATCCAAAGGCCTGCTTGGCCCCCTGAGGGGCCTTGGAAGCGGCCTGGCCCTGGTTGCGGCGGTTGCCGGATGGACGACGGCGATTTTGGGCCGGACGCCGGCTGTTGTAAGGACGATACCGGGACTGGTAGGCCGGTCGGGAGGGCTGTGGACGGAAAGGCCTGCGCTGCGTCGCTGGCGTATGCATGCCTAACGTACGGATCGCGATACGGCCGTCCTTCAAAGTTTGGATCCGAGAATCCGTCTTCTCCAAGAACAGCCCTTTTGTATCAAATGGTAGGTCCTGTAGCGTATATTGGACCTCCGGCGGCAGGGTGGAAGACTGCAGCCAGGCGATACGCCTCATCGTGACACCGGAGGCCAAGGTCCTCGCACCTGAGTCCGCAGCGTCGAGGGCGGCTGTGATGGAGGATCTAGACGACCTCCTCCCTTCCTCCAACATGGCCGCGAACTCCTGGCGGGAGGCTATCGGTAGGAGCTCAGTAAATTTCGCCAGGGACGTCAAGATGTCATAGACGTACCTGGCGAGGAGGACCATCTGGTTGGCAATCCTCATTTGTAGGCCTCCCGCGGAATAGACCTTTCGGCCTAGCAGGTCCATACGCCTCGCGTCCTTTGATTTGGGCGCGGGAGCCGGTTGGCCGTGCCGCTCCCTATCATTAACCGACTGGACTACCAGAGAGTCCGGGGTCGGATGGGTGTACAAATATTCATAGCCCGTGGGAGGGACAGAGTACTTTCGTTCAACACCACGGGCTGTAGGGGGCACGGACGCCGGCGTCTGCCAGATAGTGGTGGCATTCTTTTGCACCGTCCGTACAAAAGGAAGCGCAACTCGCACCGGCATGTCTGCCCCAACAACGTTCGTAATGGGGTCCTCGTCTTCCTGCACCTCCTCTATGGGCAAGGCCATAGCCGTCGCTACACGACGAAGGAGGTCCTGGTGAGCCTTTACATCAATGGGTGGAGGCTCCTTAGTCGCTGCGCCGGCCACAGCCTCATCAGGCGAGGACGAGGAGGACAACCCCTGGACGACCGCCTCCGAAGAGGGGCCCGCCACCTGCTCGTCGGGGGGGGGGCGGACTGCGCGTGGCCCTGGGACTCCGACGTTATAGCATCCGCCGCCGGTGGCGAAGGGGCCGGTCAGGATATCGTCACCTCTGGGACCCTGCGCTCGAACGCGGGAGGCCTTGGTGGAAAAGGCACCCCCTGAGCCTCATACTGGGCCCATTGAACCCATGGTTGTGCCCCTTGAGGATGGCCTTGTGGGGTAGGTGGCAGGAGTCCGTATCCTTCCGTGCCGGAAGCGACCGACGCGGGCCGAGATGGCCATGGAGGTGCTGAGGCGCTCGCAGAGTGCGCTGCCGAATGGGGCAGTCCGTCCCCAGATGGCAAAGAAGAGCGATGTTGCTCCGTTCGGTACCGGGAAGGCGACCGGGACTGACGTCCTCCACGGTGCCGGGAGCTCGACCGGTGCCGGGAGCTCGACTGGGACTGAGACCGCCGGTGCCATGAACGCCCGCGCGAGTCGCGGTGCCGGGACGGCGATCTCTGATGGTGCCGACGCGATGGCGACCTGGACCTCGTGCGGCGTCGGGAGTACGACCGGTACCGCGATGACGTGCGGTACCGGGACTGCGACCGACGTTTCGACGGCGATCGGTACCGCGAAGGCGAGCGGTGCCGAGATCGCGAGCGCCGGGATGGAGACCTGCCGCGGGACCGGGAACGGGACCGGGAACGGGTGCGTCGTCCATGTCGCCTGTCCAGGGACGGTGGCCGGGTCATTCTGGCCAGCTTCCCCGCCAACACGACAGCCCACACCGGCGGTGCCGGGGGCCGGAGGCCTGGCGCCTCTATGAGCTGGATCAGCTCTCTTGCGGAGGCGAATGTCTCCGGCGTTGATGGCAGCCGGGGCTCAACCGCGGACAGCACCGGGGAGCGTGGCGGCGCCGGACTCGACGGGCCTTGCGGCGCCGGAGTCAAGGGTCCGGTGCACGGCTTGTGCACGGGCACCGCGGGGGCCGCAGGTTGCGCAACCGCTTTTGCAGAGTCCTCAGAGCGAACCTGAGCCAGTGCCTTCGCCAGTCTTTGCTTCTTCGCGGGCGAAAGCGAGCGGTGCCGCGACTTCGCAACCGCTTTCTCTATCGGCGGCGCCGCGGAGGTGGAGCGGCTCGGTGCCGCCGGTGCGCTCTGCACCAAGGCAGTTCGCGGTGCCGGCGCGGATGGTGCTAGTGGTTGAAGCGACGCTTCCATTAAGATCTGCTTCAAGCGGATATCCCGCTCTTTCCGGGTCCGCGGTTTAAAAGTAGAGCAGATCGAACACTTGTCCGTTCTATGCCCTTCGCCCAGGCAATGGAGACAGGCGTCGTGCGGGTCTCCGATGTGCATAGGCCTCTGACACGCCGCGCAGGGCTTAAAGCCCGGTGCCTTGGGCATGAGCCCGCACCGGGTGAGGTAAAAGGAGAAACCCCCCCCCTTTTACCTTATCTATATACACTAACTAACTATCTAAGAAACTGTCAAACTAACTACTAAACTAACTATATACAAAAACAGATGCGAAAGCTAGGGTCGTGGAGAACGAAGAGCACTCCACAGTTCCAACTGGCCGTCACGGGCGGTAAGAAGGAACTGAGGAGCGGACGGGCCGGCTGGGGTATATAACTAGCGCCATAGCGGCGCCACTCCAGGGGGCGCCAGCCGGCCCGCCGGTGTTGCTAGGGTAAAAAAGTTCCGAGATGCCGTGCACGCGCGGCGCGCACACCTAACTGGAATGCATAGGAGCAATCACTCGAAGAAGAATACAAAGATAGACACAAGATTATCAAACTTGGAAAATCATAACATTTTCATTGACACCTTACATGGCATATCTAGCACGATTCATTGCAATTTCATCATATTGGTATTTATAATAAAATAATAATAATATAAAATGTCTCTCAATTCCATAGAGTGTCACTTAATAAACCAGTGAATTCCCAGGACTGGTTCCCCAGGTGTTTGAAGATGCCAAACACCTTGCTTGTGAAGGATTGAAATACCCACATATATGTTGGGAACACACAGACGGACACTGTGCAAGTCTGTGCCCCTATGTTCACTCTTCTAGAAAATTATGATCAATTTTGTTCATAGTATGTGTCATGGCTGAATCTCCACTCTGTCACTCCGAGTGCAGAAAGTGGGGGCCCGCCAGGATTCTAAAAATTAATTTGTGCAACTCTAATAAGAACATAAGGCCGTACTGGGTCAGACCAAAGGTCCATCTAGCCCAGTATCTGTCTACCGACAGTGGCCAATGCCAGGTGCCCCAAAGGGAGTGAACCTAACAGGCTTTACAAGTAATCTCTCTCCTGCCATCCATCTCCATCCTCTGACGAACAGAGGCTAGGGACACCATTCTTACCCATCCTGGCTAATAGCCATTTATGGACTTAGCCACCATGAATTTATCCAGTCCCCTTTTAAACATTGTTATAGTCCTAGCCTTCACAACCTCCTCAGGTAAGGAGTTCCACAAGCTGACTGTGTGCTGGGTGAAGAAGAACTTCCTTTTATTTGTTTTAAACCTGCTACCTATTAATTTCATTTGGTGACCCCTAGTTCTTGTATTATGGGAATAAGTAAATAACTTTTCCTTATCCACTTTCTCAACATCACTCATGATTTTATATACCTCTATCATATGCCCCCTTAGTCTTCTCTTTTCCAAGCTGAAGAGTCCTAGCCTCTTTAATCTTTCCTCATATGGGACCCTCTGTAACCCCTTAATCATTTTAGTTGCCCTCTTCTGAACCTTTTCTAGTGCTAGAATATCTTTTTTGAGGTGAGGAGACCACATCTGTACACAGTATTCAAGATGTGGGCGTACCATGGATTTATATAAGGGCAATAATATATTCTCAGTCTTATTCTCTATCCCCTTTTTAATTATTCCTAACATCCTGTTTGCTTTTTTGACCGCCTCTGCACACTGCGTGGACATCTTCAGAGAACTATCCACGATTACGCCAAGATCTTTTTCCTGACTTGTTGTAGCTAAATTAGCCCCCATCATGTTGTATGTATAGTTGGGGTTATTTTTCCCAATGTGCATTACTTTACATTTATCCACATTAAATTTCATTTGCCATTTTGTTGCCCAATCACTTAGTTTTGTGAGATCTTTTTGAAGTTCTTCACAATCTGCTTTGGTCTTTTCGCCTTCCTCCGAAGCATGGGGCAGGGGTCGCTTGCTAAAAGAGTGGGTAGATCGGCTAATGTGGCCTGCATCTTGCAGGAGGTCAGACTAGATGATCATAATGGTCCCTTCTGATCTTGAATTCTATGATTAACTATCTTGAGCAGTTTAGTATCATCTGCAAACTTTGCCACCTCACTGTTTACCCCTTTCTCCAGATCATTTATGAATAAATTAAATAGGATTGGTCCTAGGACTGACCCTTGGGGAACACCACTAGTTACCCCTCTCCATTCTGAGAATTTACCATTAATTCCTACCCTTTGTTCCCTGTCCTTTAACCAGGCTTGTATTAAACCCCCAAATTTACAGCTTTTCTCTGACCTTGGCTTGGTAAATGCTGCCACCACCCAAATGCAAAAAAACCCCAAACCCTTGGACCCAGGAAGGAGCACTTGAGAATTCTTGCCTCTGGGGTAGCCTCAAGCCCTTTCACCTCCCCTCCGGGAAAGAGCTGAGAAAGAAAACAGAGGACATTAGCTGTGGCTACCAGCTAATCAAACAACATGCACAAACCTCTTAGGACACCAAAAATCCAACCCTGTTCTTAAAAGAGGTAAATTTTATTAAAATTGAAAAGGAAAACAATAAATCTGGAACTTAGGCTTTTGCTAGATCTTAAAAGAAACAATTGTTGTAAGCACCCAAAATAGCTTTCTTGGGGGTTCAGCTTAAAGCTTAGGCCTGGTCTACACTAAAAAGGGGGTTCGAATTAGGGTACGCAAATTCAGCTACGGGAATAGCGTAGCTGAATTCGAAGTACCCTAATTCGAACTACTCACCCGTCCAGACGCGGCGGGGTCGAACTCCGCGGCTCCCCCGTCGACTCCACCACCGCCGTTTGCAGTGGTGGAGTACTGGAGTCGTCCGCGGCGCTTCCGGAGTTTGAACTATCGCGTCTAGATCAGACACGATAGTTCGAACTCCGAGAAGTCGATCTCACCGCGTCGACCAGGAAGGTAAGTGTAAACGTACCCTTAGAAGCAAAAAAAAGCATCTGGGATAGCACAGAGGAGCTCCAAAAGCCAAAATAAAAAATATAAATCTGATTGTGTTTGTCTAAACTTCCCTATCCAAAACATTTCTTCTAGGGATGGAAGATGAATTTTCCAACCTGCTTCAAGCCACACACAGCATTGCTACTCTGTGTCGCCTTCTCCGGAGAACAACAGACAAAGGGAAAGTTACTGTCCCATTTAAAAAAGTTCTAGTCTTTCCATTGGCTCTTTTGGTCAGGTGCCCACTCCTTTTCTTTTACCTATGGCCTTGTTAACCCTTTACAGGTAAAGCAAGCAGAGAAGTCACACCACCAAGGATTTTACAGCAATCTGGCTGTCTGGGTGTTTATAAAAGGGAGATCCCTCTTCTCCCCTTCATTTATCACTATATGGCTTGTGAGGTATCATTTGAAAACAATCTACTGAATATCCTCCTTAAAATGTGTAGCAACATTGTATGTAAAGTTATGAGATTTTACGGTATGATATTACTGAAAAAGTTGCAACCCTAACCCTAAGTTCCTCAGAGATAGCAAGGCAAAAGCTGGTCAAATAGCCATTCTCCAGGAG
Source organism: Mauremys mutica (assembly GCF_020497125.1). Classification (NCBI taxonomy): domain Eukaryota; kingdom Metazoa; phylum Chordata; order Testudines; family Geoemydidae; genus Mauremys; species Mauremys mutica. Next base: position 370,812 of record NW_025423267.1, on the reverse strand, counting down.
GGGGAAGGTGTGAAGAAGACATTTACATTCCATCACAGGGACCACTTGAAGCTCATATCTACGACAGCCTGTCTCCATGATTCAGCTGAGAACTAGATTTGTTTCTAGTACAAAGGACTGAATTATAAAGAGATGTGAGGAAAATGCATGAGACTCTCTCTCTCTCTCCCCCTCCCCTTCCCTCTGCTCATGACAACTCCTGAAGAACTGACTGTGGGCAGCAGGGGCAGGTTAGAGGGATTCCCAGCTGAAAGGAAAACCAGCCTGTCTCAGCAGATGGTGAGAGAAACATTTGTTTTAAATCCGTTTTAGCTGGTTAACTTAGATGTTAGTTTGTGTTTTATCTTGCATTTCTTTTGTAAACAATTCTGACTTTTATGCCTCATTACTTGTAGCCACTGGAAATCTTTTTTTTTTTCCAGTAGTTAACAATCTTGGTTTATTGTTTTATCTAACCAGTGTGGTTGGATTAAAGTGTGTTGGAAACTCCATTTGGAATAACAAGGCTGGTGCATGTCATTTTCCATTGATGAAATAACAGATTTCATATGAGCTCCCACTGTTCAGTAGTGTGCTGGACAGGACAAGATGCACATTTCTGGGGGATGTCTGGGAGCAGAGAATTTTCTGGGGTTCTCCGGTGGGGTACTGTAATTCGGGAGTTGCTGACTAGCAGCACTCAAAACTGTGTAGCTGGGAGCGAGTTACACGCTGGAGACTGCGTGTTACCTGCCCAGGAGTGGCTGCTCTCACAGTAGAGCAGTGTAAAAGGCACCCCAGCCTGGGGAACTGAGGGAACAGCTGTTCAACACTCCAGATTGTACTGTGCTTAATGTCACAGACACTCAATTTCAAAGTCTCCTAAAACACATAGAAAGTAAATCCATGTCCCAGAAATCGAAGTCTCCAGAGAGAGAGCAAGTCTCCCTGGCTCTGCTTCTTGCTGACAGACAGGTCCAGAGACAAAGAGAGAGTCCTGGGGAAACTGGAAACATAAGCGTGGGGCTCAGTGGAGACAGGGGAGAGGAAGGGCAGGGATATTACTGAATGCAGGACCTCAGCACTACTAGATGTCAGGATAACATAGTGCAGCCCACTGGAAAACATAATCCCAAATATACATATAAAATGATGGGCTCTAAATTAGTTATTTCCATTGATTTATATAAGGGCAATAAGATATTCTCTGTATTATTGTCTATTCCTTTTTAAATAATTTCTGACATCCTGTTTGCTTTTTTGACTTCCGCTGCACACTGCTGGATGTCTTCAGAGAACTATCCACAATGACAAAAAGATCTTTTTCCTGATCAGCTGTAGCTAAATTTGCCCCCATCATATTGTATGTATAGTTGGGGTCATTTTTTCCAATGTGCATTACTTTACATTTATCCACATTAAATTTCATTTGCCATTTTGTTGCCCAATCACTTAGTTTTGTGAGATCTTTTTGAAGTTCTTCACAGTCTGCTTTGGTCTTAACTATCTTGAGCAGTTTAGTAACATCTGCAAACTTTGCCACCTCACTGTTTACCCCTTTCTCCAGATCATTTATGAATAAGTTGAATAGGATTGGTCCTAGGACTGACCCTTGGGGAACATCACTAGTTACTCCTCTTCATTCTGAAAATTTACCATTTATTCCTACCCTTTGTTCCCTGTCTTTTAACTAGTTCTCAATCCATGAAAAGATCTTCCCTCTTATCCCATGATAACTTAATTTATGTAAGAGCCTTTGGTGAGAGACCTTGTCAAAGGCTTTCTGGAAATCTACGTACACTATATCCACCGGATCCCCCTTGTCCACATGTTTGTTGACACCTTCAAAGAACTCTAACAGACTAGTAAGACATGATTTCCCTTTACAGAAACTATGTTGACTTTTGCCCAACAATTTTTGTTCTTCTATGTGCCTGACAATTTTATTCTTTACTATTGTTTCAACTAATTTGCCTGGCACAGACATTAGACTTACCGGTCTGTAATTGCCAGGATCGCCTCTAGAGCCCTTTTTAAATATTGGCGTTACATTAGCAATCTTCCAGTCATTGGGTACAGAAGCTGATTTAAAGGACAGGTTACAAACCACAGCTAATAGTTCCCCAATTTCACATTTGAGTTCCTTCAGAACTCATCGGTAAATACCATCTGGTTCTGGTGACTTGTTACAGTTAAGCTTATCAATTAGTTCCAAAACCTCCTCTAGTGACACTTCAATCTGTGGCAATTCCTCAGATTTGTCACCCACAAAAGGTTTGGGAATCTCCCTAACATCCTCAGCCATGAAGACTGAAGCAAAGAATGCATTTAGTTTCTCCGCAATGACTTTATCGTCTTTAAGGGCTCCTTTTGTACCTCAATCGTCCAGGGGCCCCACTGGTTGTTTAGCAGCTTCCTGCTTTTGATGTAATTAAAAAACATTTTGTTATTACCTTCTGAGTTTTTGGCTAGCTGTTCCTCAAACTCCTTTTTGACTTTTCTTATTACATTTTTACACTTAATTTGGCACTGTTTGTGCTCCCTTCTATATACACCTCACTAGGATTTCAATTCCGCTTTTTAAAAGATGCCTTTTTATCTCTCACTGCTTCTTTTACATGGTTAAGCCAAGCCACAGTGGCTCTTCTTAGTTCTTTTCCTGTGTTTTTTAATTTGGGGTATACATTTAAGTTGGGCCTCTAATATTGTGTCTTTGAAAAGCGTCCATGCAGCTTGCAGGGATTTCACTCTAGTCACTGTACCATTTAATTTCTGTTTAACTAACCCCCTCATTTTTGCATAGTTCTCCTTTCTGAAATTAAATGCCACAGTGTTAAGCTGTTCTTCCCACCATAGGAATGTTAAATGTTGTTATATTATGATCACTATTTCCAAGCGGTCCTGTTATAGTTACCACTTGGACAAGATCCTGTGCTCCATTCAGGACTAAATGGAGAGTTGCTTCTCCCCTTGCGGGTTCTTGTACCAGCTGCTCTAAGAAACAGTCATTTAAAGTATCGAGAAATTTTGTCTCTGCATTTTGTCCTGAAGTGACATGTACCCAGTCAATATGGGGATAATTGAAATCTCCCACTATTATGGAGTTCTTTATTTTGATAGCCTCTCTAATCTCCCTTCGCATTTCATCCTATCACTGTCTTTGACAGGTGGTCGATAATAGATCTCTATTGTTATATTCTTATTAGAGCTTGGAATTACTATCCATAAAGATTCTATGGAACATGCGGTTTCATTTAAGATTTTTACTTCATTTGAGTCTACATTTTCTTTAACATACAGTGCCACTCCCCTCCCCATCCCCCGAGTATGACCTGGCTCTGACCTTCCGATATATTTTGTACCCTGGAATGATTGTGTCCCATTGATTGTCCTCACTCCACCAGGTTTCTGTGATGTCCTATTATGTCAATATCCTCTTTTAACACGAGGCACTCTAATTCACCCATCTTATTATTTACACTTCTAGCATTTGTGTACACGCACTTTAAAAACTTGTCACTGTTTATTTGTCTGCCCTTTTCTGATGTGTTAGATTCTTTTGTGTGTGAATGCTTCTCGTCTGATCTGGCCCCTACTTTATCCTCTTCCAGCCTCTCTTCCTGACTAAAACTAGAAAAATCTCTATCACTACACTCTCCTCTAAGAGAAGTCTCTGTCCCATCCACGTGCTCCTCTGCAGCCATTGGCTTTCCCCCCATCTCTTAGTTTAAAAACTGCTCTGCAACCTTTTTAAGGTTAAGTGCCAGCAGTCTGGATCCACTTTGGTTTAGGTGGAGCCCATCCTTCCTGTATAGGCTCCCCCATCCCCAAAGTTTCCCCAGTTCCTAATAAATCTAAACCCCATCTCTCCACACCATCATCTCATCCACGCATTGAGACTCTGAAGCTCTGCCTGCCTACCCGTCCCTGCGTGTGGAACTAGGAGCATTTCTGAGAATGCCACCATAGAGATCCTGGATTTCAGTCTCTTTCCTAGCAGATTAAATTTGGCCTCCAGGACGTCTCACCTACCCTTCCCTATGTCATTGGTATCTACATGTACCATGACCACTGGCTCCTCCCCAGCACTACACATAAATCTATCTAGATGCCTTGAGAAATCCGCAACCTACGCACCAGGCAGGCAAGTCACCATACGGTTCTCCCGGTCATCACAAACCCAGATATCCTTGTTTCTAATGATCGAATCTCCCTTTACTAACAGCTGCCTTTTCTTAATGACAGGAGTTCCCTCCCGGGGTGAGGTAACCTCAGTGCAAGAGGTTACCCCAACACTATCTGGAAGGAGGGTCTCAACTATGAGAAGCTTTCCCTCTGCTCCCGTTGACTGTTCTCATTCCCTGGGCCTTTCATCCTCCTCAACAGTGCGGGGGGCTGTCTGACCGGAGTTGGGACAATTCTACAGTGTCCCGGAAAGCCTCATCAACATACTTCTCTGTCTCCCTTAGCTCCTCCCAGTTCCAACACCCTGGCCTCCAAAGCCTCCACACGGTCTCTGAGGGCCAGGAGCGCCTTGCACCAAATGCCCACATACATATGTAACATAAGAATGGCCGTACCGGGTCAGATCCAAAGGTCCATCTAGCCTAGTATCCTGTCTACCGACAGTGGCCAATGCCAGGTGCCCCAGAGGGAGTGAACCTAACAGGCAATGATCAAGTGATCTCTCTCCTGACATCCATCTCCATCCTCTGACGAACAGAGGCTAGGGACACCATCCCTTACCCATCCTGGCTAATAGCCATTGATGGACTTAACCACCATAAATTTATCCAGTTCTCTTTTAAACGCTGTTATAGTCCTAGCCTTCACAACCTCTTCAGGTAAGGAGTTCCACAAGTTAACTGTCCGCTGCATGAAGAACTTCCTTTTATTTTCTTTAAACCTGCTGCCTATTAATTTCATCTGGTGACCCCTAGGAAGCTTCTGTTGATTATGCTGTACTTAACCTTCAGTTTTACTTGAGCAAACAGGAGATATTTGACACTGTGCGATACGGCTCCTGTGCTCTGTTCCCAAAGTGTTCTGCAGCAGGGGAGGGTCTCTGGTAGTGTGTGTCTCACTGGCATATTGGGGTGATGCTGAAACAGGGCAGAGTAGAGGTGGCATTGTGGGGCTGGCGTAAACCTTCTCTCTCCATTTCCCCTTCCAAGAACCGAGTGGACAGTAACCCTTACCCAGTGAGGTCACAGTCTCATAGTTCTCCTGCATGACATCCCAGTAGAGGGCTCTCTGAGTGGGGTCCAGCAGAGCCCACTCTTCACTGGTGAAATACACAGCCACCTCCTCGAAGATCACCAGCCCCTGAAAGAGCAAGAGTTCAACACTCAATACCTGCTGCCCCATTCACAGCCTCACTATTTGTGGGGAGAGGAGCCCATCAAAGGGAAGCCCTGGGTGGATTGCAATCAACAAAGTCCCAACCCCACCCTGCTCAGAGCATCCCAGAAACATCAGAGTGAGGCGACAAAGAGAGCCCCTTATCTCTCCCAGCAGATCCATCACATACCTACTAGCCACAGACTGATAGAGGAGAGGGAGCCCCTAGCAGGGACCAGGGAGAGATCCCTGGTAGAAAGCCCAACACCCTCCTCATTGTGAGGAGCTGGATATGAAGGGAGGGGAATCTCCCCTAACCCTCACTGGTGGGTGCCCCCTTCATATCTCACAGCAGCCGCTGGTTAGTCGGGTCAGGCTCCAGCACTATGAGTCTGGTCAGTTTTCCCAGCCTCATGTAGCTGGGTTATTTTCTGCTCCACAAACTAGAGCATTTACACCTCTGAACCTCATGGGTCTGTCCCTAGAATCTAGGCCACTTATTAAACAACTCCCAGCAGGTTTGTCACACCCTGCCCTCCCTTTCTCCACCCTGTGCATTTCCTGCCCCGCGCCAACCTCCAAACCAGACTGTGCAAACCTTCCCAACTCCGGTGTATTTGCTGTCCCTCTCCCTTCTGTAGGAACCCACCACCCCCCGCTCAAAAAAATAATCCCTACCTGAGCTGGCTCCACTGCAGCCATTTCTCTTCCCTGTGTCATGGGAGGATGGGATGAGCTGGAGAAAAACATGGACGTCATTCTGCAGCCCTGGCAGGACGAGAAGGGCAGTTGTGGAGGTTTCAGAACAGGCTTTAGTTAATTTCACATCACGAGTTCCCCAGGCCCTTTCCCTCCAGACAGACATCGTAGACTCTGCCATGCTGGGAACATGCTTGATCTCTTTATTACAGTGTGGAGCTGGCCCCTCCTGCCAGGGTAAGCCCACAGAGACATTTTTAACCTCCCTTCTGCCTCCCCTGATCCCGTAACAAAGTCTCTGAACACAAGGCTAGAAAAGAGCAGAACCCAAGGAGTCACTGTGGGGGATTCCCTCGGACACTGACCCCACGGCAGCCACACCCCAGCAGGGGAAATATGGAGTCAGGAACTGGCTTTTCCTCTGTCTGATCCTTTTCTTGTTCACTGGAAAGTGGTTCTGCCCAGGGATGCTGCAATACATGTGTCTGGGTGGACTAGAGAGCTGGAAATCTCTCCCCTCACTCATTTCTCCCACTGCCCCTTTCAGTCTCTCCTTCCCCTGTCCTCTCTCCCTGCCCCTCTGGCTGACACAGTCCCATTCCTGGGGGCTTTGCTCTCCCATGGCTGGATTTTCTCCTGGCAATTGCTAATGGGGGGAGAAATGATGAGGGGCTGTTTGTGCAGAGTCACTTTCTTGCCAGTCCCCAGCACTTTCCCTGAGGTCTTTCAATAACCTGGGGTCCATAGTTCATAATTTGCATTAACAGGGCCCAGGGCTGCCCCAAGGGGTTAGTAGCAGCTGCAGAAAGTCATCCCCTGGGCCAGGCAGAGAAGCAGCTTTAATTAAGGTCACATCCCAGCACAGAGCCCCGCTGGGGGAGCAGCAGCTGCTAAGCCTGGCCTCCCAGATCACAATGGAGGCTGCAGCGTCTGACCCAGGAAGCTGAACCCCAATATCCTGAGCAGAGAGGGACAGAGTTTGAGCAGCTTCCCTCCTTTAGCTCTCTGGGGAGAGCAGCTAATGAGAGCCCCTCCTCACAGGGAGAATTGCTGATCTCAGTCGCCTCACTGTCCATCCGGAGTCACTCCTTGTCTTTCCATGCAGTGACTCTGGATTAACAATGGTGTCAATGAAACCAGATTTCAGAAAGGAGGAGTCCAGAACGCTGTGGAAGAGACCATTGTGTGGCATTTCTAGCCCCCTTCCCACCTGCCGCACCCCCCAGATCTAGGACAAGGACTGGGTGGGGAAGGCGGCATGAATATTCCCTGCGGGACCAGAAGTTCCTGCAGTTTACAGGAGGGGAGAAAAGAAAAATCTGTGATTTCACCTGACAGTGTTTGGTAAGTGGATAGAAAGTTACCAGGGTGACTGGGCCTGGCTGGGGGCTGCCTGGCCGCGCTTGGAGCCAGGATTGTGGCACAAACTGATCCGGGCGCAGGATCAGGGTTAGTAGCAGCCCCCAGACACCCCCCAGAGCCCAGAGCCCACAGCCGGGGCCCCAGACACCCCCACAGCCCCAGCCAGGGTCCTGCCAGATCTTCCCTGGCCCCCAGTCCCCAGAGCCCCTGGCCAGGGGCCCAGACACCCCCAGAGCCCCCACCCAGCCCCAGGGAGAGCTGGACACTGGCGAAGGGGAGAGAAAATGGGGCACAATCGGGGGGGGGGGACAGGGAACTTCTCAGGGGTGGGGGGAGGGGGGGTCACCCTGGGGGCTGCTCGTGGCTCTCTAGGGAGAAAGGGGGCAGGGCGGGGGGGGCGGGGGGTCCCCACGGGGGGGGGCAGCGGTAAATCCGAGGGGGTCTCAGCCCCCCCCTTTCTCTCCCCGCTCCTCGGGGGTCACCGGCTCCTCCCCCCCCTCCGCCATGTCCGGGCTGCACCGACACTTCCCCCCCCCCGCCCCTTTCCCAGCCCCCGCGGGACCCCAGTCACCGCCCGGCCCCGCCCCCGGGCTCGCGCCGGGACCTGGAGGCTGCAGCTCCACAGCGGGGGCGGGGCCCGGGCCGGGCACCGGGGGGTTAATGAAGGTCTCTCCCGCCGCGATCTGCGCATGCCCAGAGCCCCAGCGGCACAAACCTTCTCTGGCCTGGGAGAGGATCCAACGGCCCCGCACGAGCCAGGCAGAACCGCAGCGCCCCGCCTCCCTCGCTGACGTCACTTCCGGTCCAGGGAGAGTCCGGAACTACATCTCCCAGCCTGCCCCGGGGCCGCGTCCGCCCTCTCCAGCCCAGGTGAGGCAGGGGTCAGCAGCTGGAACTGCGCATGCTCCGTGCGAGCCCCGCTGGGGGCGGGAGAATAAAGCTGCTGCTGCTGCCTCCGTGTGAGCCGGTGAGTGAGAGACCCCGGTGGGGAGGGGCGGGCACGTGACTCTGCCCCGGGGAACCTGGGAGAAGCCTCGGAGCCGCCTCGGCCCTGCTGGGAACGGGGGGATGGAGCCGGGGCCCGGCGGGGTATTAAATCGCTCCCCGTAGCACTGCGCATGCTCAGTAACAGCCGCTGAAGCCGCTGCCCTTCCCCCCGCCCGTATCAGCCGGAACGTTCCGCCGGGCGCTGGTTCCGGGGGCGGGGGCTGAGCAGGGAATTGATGGTGGCGGGCGGGCGGGGTCAGGCAGCTGGAGGCGGGGTTGCGGGGGGGGCTAAAGGGCACAATCCGGGCTGGGGGGGGGGGAGTCGGGGTTTCACGGGGGGGGGGGGTCATTGGGGCGGGTAATTTGAACTGTTTTGTGCAGCCAGGAAACTCCCCTGGGTTGGGGTCAGTTCACTGAATCCTCCCGTGTTTGTGCCACTTCCTCCCACGTACAAAGTCTGTCAAGTCTTCCCCCCTTCAGGGCCGGCTCCAGACCCCAGCGCGCTTGGGGCGGCGTCCCGCGGGAGGGCGGCAGGCAGCGGAAATCCTACAGCCGCCCCTGCCCCCTTTCTCTCGTTATCGTATGTGGCCATAAAATCCAGAGAGATTCCCCCCAATGATCATCTTTCTAATCTCCCCCGATATTGCCCTGGTCTCTCCATACTTCTCAAGTGTTAATTTAAAATCTCTCTGATGGGGGGTCCCCCCCCATTTTACCTGCAGTGATTTGCCCTTCTCCGGGTGGGAAATTGTTGCCCTGGTTCAGTCCCCAGCACGTGGCTGCCCCTGGTGCGGGGGGGGGGGGTGAGATGCCCGTTCTCTGCCGGGGGGATGGGACGGGCACGTGTCCCCCATGGGGGCTGCCCGGACCCGGGTTTCCTGTTCCCAGTTACTGCCCCCAACTACCACCACAGCCACCTGCCCCCCCCACCCCCCCGCTGCCCCCTTCCCTCCTCCAGGGATCTGCCAGCTCCCCCACCCCCTTTTGCCCTCTTAAAACAGCTCCTCAAAGGGCTCCCTGCTGCCCATGGGAATGGTGGGGCTGGGGGGAACCATCACTTTCTGTATATGTATTGGATAGTAATATAAAATCCAGTCCAACAGTCCCCCTTTTCCCTCTAGTTATTTAACAGCAACATAAAATCCCCTCAGATCTCGACGGTGTTCATAGACTATCAGGGTTGGAAGGGACCTCAGGAGGTATCTAGTCCAACCCCCTGCTCAAAGCAAGAACAATCCCCAGATTTTTATCCCAGTTCCCTAAATGGCCCCCTCAAGGATTGAACTCACAACTCCAGGTTTATCAGCTCAATGCTCAAACCACTGAGCTATCCCTCCCCCTTCTCTCATGTTATCAATTGCGTAGTTTCTGATATGTATTCTCTGCAAATCTAAAAATTATCCTAAGCCCCACTTTTTCTCTAATTGTCTATTTCTAATTGACTATGGCCTGAGATTTTTCCCTGTCTCTCTAATTATAAAATACTAAGAAAATCTCAGATTTACACCTTTTCTCAGATTCCTGAACATGGATATAAAATGTTGGCAAATGTTGCCCATTTTCTCTCTATTCAGTTATCAAATATTGATGTGAAACACTCAGATTTTACCTCGTATCAACAACTGATATAAAATCCCTCTGATTTTCCACTTTCCTCTCTAAACGGATTTAATACCCATCAAAGCCAGAGGCCTCCCCCTGTTTGGGGGATCAGTGGTTCCCAGCTGGTAACAGGAGAGTTGGCTGGACCCTTTCCTTTTCTCCAGCTGGCACTGGGTGAGGAGGTCACTCTGAGTGCAATGTGGGTCCAGAAGTATCTCAAAGCCCATGACAAATGGTCTCTGGGAGGGGTTGCTTCCTGCAGTGCGAAGATGTAGCTAGTGACAGGGCATGGACCTTTCTTACCCGCCAGGCCTTCCATTCTCCTGTTAAAGCAGCACCCCCCAGGGATCCCTCTGCCCGTGTGACTGGCCAGCAGGGGGCAGTGATAACTTTCTATCCACTTAGCAGACACAGTGAGGTAACTGTTGCTGGGGTAGGGGATGGGGTGTCTGTGTGGGGAGATTGCAGCTGGAGCTGAAGGGGCATTGTGGGAGGGGGAGGCCTCTGGGTGACTGGGCAGGGGGTTCTGGAGGTTTGGAGGGGTGGGTTCTGATGTGCCCAGCCCTGAGGCTGTGGGTCCTGGAGGTGGGTATCGCTGGGGACTCATTGGTGCAGAACAGTGAGGGTGGGCGTCTCTTGGGGAGGCGGGGCAGGGGGCTGGAGGGAGCCTGGTGCTGTGCCAGGGGCTCAGTCGTGCCCAATGCACAGAACTGGGTGGGGGAGTGCCAGGCGCTAGGTCGGGATGCCAGGCAAGCAGAGGGAGGGGTCCCATTGTAAAGCATCAGGGGGTCCCAGGCAAACGGCCTGGCAGGTCCTGCTGGAGGGCAGGTGGGGTCCTAGGCAGGCAGTAGGGGAATCCTGGGCAGGCAGTGAGGGACTGAATTCCCAGTGAGGGGTCCCCTGGGGGGGTGGTCCCTGGCTGTTGGGGGCTCTTGGTGGGGGGAACCTTTAGGATTCCCAGCCTGCCTGCTTCTCTGCCTGGCCCAGGTGATGACTTTCACCAGCTGGTCCTAGCCCCCTAGGGCAGCCCTGGGTCCTGTTAATACAAATTCTACCACAGACTCCAGGTAACTGAAAGTCCTCTGGGAAAGTGCTGGGGACTGGCAAGAAAGTGACTCTGCACAAACAGCCTCTCCTCCCATTAGCAATTGCCAGGAGCAAATCCAGCCATGGGAGAGCAAAGCCCCCAGGAATGGGACTGTCCCAGCCAGAGGGACAGGGAGAGAGGACAGGGGAAGGAGAGACTGAAAGGGGCAGTGGGAGAAATGAGTGGGGGGAGAGATTTCCAGCTCTCTAGTGCACCCAGACACATGTATTGCAGCATCCCTGGGCAGAACCACTTTCCAGTGAACAAGAAAAGGATCAGACAGAGGAAAAGCTGGTTCTTGACTCCATATTCCCCCTGCTGGGGTGTGACTGCCGGGGGGTCAGTGTCCGAGGGAATCCCCCACAGTGACTCCTTTGGTTCTGCTCTTTTCTAGCCTTGTGTTCAGAGACTTTGTTATCCGATTGGGGGAGGGAGAAGGAAGGTTAAAAATCTCTCTGTGGGCTTAGCCTGGCAGGAGAGGCCAGGTCTACACTGTAATACAGAGATGGAGCATTTTCCCAGGATGACAGAATCTAGGATGTCTGTCTGCAGGGAAAAGGCCTGGGGGAATCGTCCTGTGACATTAACTAAAGCCTGTTCTGTAACCCCCACAACTGCCCTTCTCACCCTCCCACGCTGCAGAATGACGTCCGTGTTTCACTCCAGCTCATCCCATCCTGCCATGGGACAGGGGAGAGAAATGGCTGCAGAGGAGCCTGTTCAGGTAGGGATTGTCGGGGGGTTGCTGGTGGGTTCCTGCAGGAGGGAGAGGGACAGCAAATACACCGGAGATGGGAAGATTTGCACAGTCTGGTTTGGAGCCGGGCAGGAAATGCACAAGGTGGGGAAGGGAGGAGGACAGCTTGTGACATTCCTGCTGGGGGGAGTTTAATGAGTGGCCCAGATTCTAGGAACAGACCCATGAGATTAGGAGGTGGAAATACCCCAATTTGTGAAACAGAAAATAACCCTCCTACATGGGGCTAGGAAAACTGACCAGACTCCCAGGGCTGGAGCCTGACCTGACTGACCAGCCGCTGTGAGATATGAAGGGGGCACCCACAAGTGAGGTTTAGGGGAGATTCCCCTCCCTTCATATCCAGCTCCTCACAATGGGGAGGGTGTTGGGCTTCCTACGAGGGAGCTCTCCCTGGTCCCTGCTAGGGGCTCCATCTCCTGTATCGGTCTGTGGCTAGTAGGTGTGTGATGGATCTGCTCGGAGAGACAAGGGGCTCTCGCTTCATCCCCTTAACCTGGTGTTTCCAGGATGCTCTGAGTGGGGTGGAGGTGGGACTCTGACTGTGATCCACCCAGAGCTTGCATTTGATTGACTTCTCTCCCCCACAAATAGTGGGGCTGTGAGTGGGGCAGCAGGTACTGAGTGTTGGACCCTTGCTCTTTCAGGGGCCAGTGACCTTCAAGGAGGTGGCTGTGTATTTCACCAGGGAAGAGTGGGCTCTGCTGGACCCTTCTCAGAGAGCCCTCTACAGAGACGTCATGCAGGAGAACTATGAGACTGTGACCTTGCTGGGTAAGGATTCCTGTCCCCTTAGTTCTTGCAAGGGGAAATGAAGAGATACGGTTCATGCCAGCCCCACAATGCTACCTCTGCTCTGTCCTGTCTCTGCATCACCCCAATATGCCAGGGACCCACACACTGCCACAGACCCTCCCCTGCTGCAGAACACAGGAGCAGTATTGCACAGTGTCAAATATCTCCTGTTTGCACAAGTAAACTTCTTTGAGATGGGGCAACCACATCTGCATGCAGTGTTATGCTCCTACAAAGCACACAGGATCTTTGTAGAGGAAGGTAAATACACAGCATTTATTGAGAATACAGCAGTTAGCATCTCTCTCTCCCTCTCCCCCTCCCTTCCTCCCTCCCTGCCAGAGCTGTTCATAGTTACCAGTCTGTTGTAGCTCGAGTCAATCTAATGGCCAATTACACTGAGCACGAGTGTGGGGCTGGGCTCTTGTCGGTCGCAATCCAATGCTCCGGGAGTGTGGCAAGATGAACCCAAAGTCCCATGGCCAAGCACCCTGGTTCTTATAGGGTTTTTTCCTTTGTTGAACTCTATGGATTTTGCTATATCTGTTTGTGATCGGTTACTTCTTAACTGGTGTAAACATTCCAGTGCACCTCTGAGAGGGTCAGCCTGTCCTTTGTTCTGATTTAATCAATTGTCCTCAGGGGTGCCAGCCTTTACCTCAGGGTCATCAATCTGCCCTTCGTTATGGATGCGCGCTGATGATTCTTTGATGTCCTTTAAGTCTCTTGACTCCTTCTTCCTTGACTCTGGCTATAACAATGGCCTTTACACCTTCTCTTTTCCTGATGCATACATCCTCATTCACACAAACCCACTGAGAATACAAACAGTAGTGTTTTATATCGAGCAAAAAGGCATTGCAAATGAAACCTTGCCTTCGATGTTTCTCTAATCTACTTAACATAGACACAATAGAGAATCCTGTCTCTTATTTACTAAACCTTAAAACAAAGACATGTAAATTTAACTAGAGTGCCTAATTTGTAATACATAGAGGAAACCATAGTAGACAGTGTAACTTATCCTAAAACAAAAGATGACCATAATCAGTCAGAAGGATTGTTCTGGTCTGTCATTCCTTTCTGCTATTCAAACAGGGTGGCTGACAGGATGAAATCAAATCATACATTAAATTCTCACAGTACATTATAAAATCCAGCTCCTACAGCCGTATTCGAGATGTGGGCGTACCATAGATTTATATACAGGCAATATGATATTTTTTGTCTTTTCTATCCCTTGCTTAATGATTCCCAGCATTCCGTTCGCTTTTTGACTGCCGCTGCACATTGCGTGGATGTTTTCAGAGAACTATCCATGACTCCAAGATCTCTCTCTTGAGTGGAAACAGCTAATTTACACCTCATCATTTTGTATGTCTAGTTGGGATTATGTTTTCCAATGGGCTGCACTATGTGCTATCCTGACATCTAGTACTGCTGAGATCCTGCATTCAGTACTATCCCTGCCCTTCCTGTTCCCTTTCTCCACTGAACCCACCAGCCCATGGTTACTGTTCCCAGCTTCCCCAGGACTCTCTCATTGTCTCTGGACCTCTCCGTCAGCAAGAAGCAATGGCAGGGAGACTTGCCCTCTCTCTGGAGTCTTGGATTTCTGGGACATGGATTTACTTTCTATGTGTTTTGGGAGCCTCTTTGAAATTGAGTGTCTGTGACATTAAGCACAGTGCAATCTGGAGTGTTGAACAGCTGTGTCCCCTCAGTTTCCCAAGCTGGGGTGACTTTTACACTGATTTACTATGAGAGCAGCCGCTCCTGGGTAGGTAACACACAGTCTCCAGCATGTAACTCGCTCCCAGCTACACAGTATTTAGTGCTGCTAGTCAGCGACTCAGGAGTTACAGTGCAGCACAGGAAAACCCCAGAAAAGTCTCTGTTCCCAGACTTCCCCCAGAAATGTGCATCTTTCCCTGTCCAGCACACTACTGAACAAGGCAAGCTCATATAGAGTCTGTCATTTCATCAGTGGAAAATGACATGCACCAGCCTTGTTATCCCATGTAGATGAGGGGACTCACCCCTGCGGCACCCCCTGCTGGTGACTTCTGGGAATTAGCTCATTCCAGCTCCAGCGCATCCTCTGCAGGCTGGTGATCCGCCTTCTCCTCTGGCCCCCCATGTCCCTCCCTGGACCTGGTGCCCCTTTTACCTGGGGTGCTGCCCTCTGGCAGTAACCCCTCAGTCTTAGGGTCTCCCCTCCCCAGGGAACTCCCACCCACTATTCCCACCTCGGCTCAGTATAAGGCCAGTCATCGTCTAGCCCCACACCCTGGGGCAGGCTGCAGTATCAGCCACTCATCACTGGCAAGGAGGGTTTGGACCTGCTGCCTTTGCCTACCGCTGGGCTGCCCTCTGCAACCCCCCCGTATCTATTGCCTTCTGCTAGGCCACAGCCTGGGGCTTTCCAGGCTGGAGCTCCCCAGCTCCTCTGCCTTTCCCCAGCCCTGCTTCACTCAGGTACCCTGTGTCCAGCTCCCTGCAGCCAGGCCCATCTCCCTCTACAAACAGAGAGAGATTCTATCTGCCCCTGGCTTCTCTGCCTTTATAGGGCAGCTGAGTCTGTTTGGGGCCTGGCCCCAGCTGCAGCCACTTCCCCCAATCAGCCCAGCCTAAAAGCTGCTTTCTCCAGCCACAGCCCCCTCTCAGGGCTGTTTTTAACCCTTCAGGACAGGAGCAGACGTCCACCCAGCTACATCCCAAATGCAGTTTCCAACACACTTTAATCCAAACACACTAGTTGGATAAAACAATAAAACAAGATTGTTAATTACCAAAAAAAAAAGATTTTAAGTGACTACAGGTAACGAGGCATAAAAGTCAGAATTGTTTACAAAAGAAATGCAGATAAAACACAAATATATTTGTTAGTCTCTAAGGTGCCACAAGTACTCCTGTTCTTTTTACAAACTAACATGTAGGTCAGGGGTAGGTAAACTACGGCCCGCAGGCCACACCCAGCCTGCTCGGCCCCTGAGCTCCCGAATGGGGAGGCTCCCCTCTCCCTCCCCTCCCCTCCTGTTCCCTCGCCTCTGCTGTCCCACTGCAGACTCAACATGCCGCACCACCAGCGCTCTGGCCCACCACTCCTGGGCAGTGTTGCAGCGGTGGGGCTGCGAGCTCCTACTGCTCTGAGTGGCATGGTAAGGGGGCTGGTCTGCGCGCTCCTGAGGGACCTCGTATCTAGCTCCGGCGAGCCGCGTGGCTGTGGTAAGGGGGCCAGGGGGTTGGATAAGGGGCAGAGAGTCCTGGGGGGCAGTCAGGGGACAGGGAGCAGGGGACGATTGGGCGGGCGGTCAGGGGATGGGGAACAGGGGGGTTGGATAGGCATAGGAGTCCCGGGGTCTGTCAGGGGGCAGGGGTGTGGATATGGGTTCATATCCAGGACCCCACCCCCTACCCAACCCCGCTGCTACCTGTCCCTTGACTGCTCTGACCTCTATCCACCCCCCTGCCCACTGACAGACCCTTGGGACTCCCACACCGATCCAACCGCCGTCCCCCCAGAACCTCCACCCCATCCAACTGTCCCCTGACTGCCCCCTGGGACTCCCTGCCCCTTATCCAACGCCCCCACCTCCTTACCATGCCGCTCAGAGCAGCGTGTCTGGCAGCCACGTGGGCCACGCAGAGCCAGACACACTGCCCAGCAGGAGCGCACTGCCCGCGCGGTGGCGTGGCTGTGGGGGAGGGGCTAGCCTCCCCAGCCGGGAGCTCAGGCACTGGGCAGGACGGTCCTGTCGGCTGGATGTGGCCCGTGGGCCGTAATTTGCCCATCCTTGATCAAGGGCATAAACCTATTGAGTCAGCAAGACATGCAGGGGTATGTCTGTGTGCGGAGACCTACGAGGCTTTTCCATGCCATGTGCTGTGAAGCTTGTGTTTGGGACACAGGAAGTACAAGCCACATGGCAAAGGGAATATAAAGGGCAGCTGCATCATCTCCATTTTGTCTTCAATCCCTCTTCCTACCTCTGGAGCAACTTCTCTACAAATTGAAGCCTGGAACAAAGGACTGAAAGACCCATCGAACTTGTGGATGTGTTCCAGACAGACTTTCAAGCCAGCAGCTCAACAATACTGCTAATAACCTGATATATAGATTTTGGAATGCATCTCACTGCTTTTCCATTTAACAACTTTTTTTGTGTCGTGTCCTGTCTTGTCTTTCCATGCTAAAGGATTGGCTGGCAGTGTGGTCTTTTGGGTAAGATCCAAACCTATAGTGTTTGTAATGTGTTTGTAATGTGGCTGACCTTTTGGGGTCAGAAAAACATTTTGTATATGAGCAGAGTTTTTAAATAACCTCTCACTGTACTGGACCTAGGTGCTGATTGGGAGTCGGAGAACTGGAATTCAATAAAGGGGGCCGTGTGATTTCTTTTTTCAGCTTCTCGATAACCCGTGTGTGTGGGATCAGAAGCACAGTTTGTGACTGGTCGTTGAGTTTAACTTCAGTGTTAACCACCAGTTTTGGGAGCATCTGCTCTCCCTTTTTCATCCTGCCCTGACCCTGGCATTTTCAGTGTGGACTGCCCCAGGCACACCCGTCACACTAAGCACTGAAGTTAAATTAATAGAATGTTTTTTATGACAAAGTTATGAAATCAAGTGACCTCCTTTGTTTTCTTTCATCTGAGCAGGGTTTCCAATTTCCCAACCTGATGTGATCTCCCAGCTGGAACAAGGGGAAGAGCCATGGGTCCCAGACCTCCAGGGTTCAGAGGAAAGAGAGATCCTGAGAGCTCCCTGCACAGGTGAGGAAATATTAAACCAACTGAGAATCTGTAAGTGCCTGAAGGAAACATCTGGGATGCCCTACAATGCCCTTGGAAGGTCTCTCAGTTCAATATTGTCCCTAGCAGGGGTCGTATCCTTAGGGTAAATATAGCTCATGGCTTCCTGTAGACACTAGCAGACACCAGGCAGTAGCTTCCTCCCTTCCCCCTGTGAATTTGGATGGGATGTGAAGCCTGAATTGATCCCCTCCTCTCTCCTGTTTGGGGAAGAACTTGGGGGAGTTCAGTTCCTGATTTTTATTTGACCTCTCTCCAGTACTTGTATTGGTTTGGCCTTCCCCTTTCCATCCGTGTTTGAGGTTTCTGTCTGTATCACAGCAGGTGACGCAATGGTATGTGAGAAAGAGGAGGAGAATTCTCAGCAGGAAAATGTTGAGCAAGTGGATAAACACAGAGCATTATCACAAAGATCGAAAAGGAATGTGTCCTGGAGTCATAAGCAGGAAAAATCCCATGACATTCAGCACAGACCAGAAGGAGAGCAGGGAAACCATCCAGAGGAGAAAGTGGGTAAATGTATTTCCTGTAAGGAAACTCAGAAGGACCTCAAGGAAACCACAACACAACAGGAAATCCTCAGCAGAAAGAGAAAAAATACATGCAGTGAGTTTGGGGAAAACGTATGTGATTACTCCATCCTTATAAAGCATCACAGAATCCACACAGGGAAGAGGCCCTATGAATGCACTGAGTGTGGAAAATGCTTCCCTAGCAGCTCAGCCCTTTCTCAACATCAGAGAATCCACACAGGGGAGAGGCCCTATGAATGCAGTGAATGTGGGGAAAAATTCACTCGCAGCTCAGTCCTTATTAGACACCAGAGAATCCACACAAGGAAGAGGCCCTATGAATGCAGTGAGTGTGGGAAAACCTTCAGTCGCAGTTCACACCTGCTTACCCATCAGAGAATCCACACAGGGGAGAGGCCCTATGAATGCAGTGAGTGTGGTAAATGCTTCACTAGCAGCTCAGGCCTTTATCAACATCAGAGAATCCACACAGGGGAGAGGCCCTATGAATGCAGTGAGTGTGGAAAATGCTTCACTGACAGCTCAGCCCTTTCTCAACATCAGAGAATCCACACAGGGGAGAGGCCCTATGAATGCAGTGAATGTGGTAAATGCTTCACTAGCAGCTCAGGCCTTTCTCAACATCAGAGAATCCACACAGGGGAGAGGCCCTATGAATGCAGTGAATGTGGTAAATGCTTCACTAGCAGCTCAGGCCTTTCTCAACATCAGAAAATCCACACAGGGGAGAGGCCCTATGAATGCAGTGAGTGTGGGAAAAACTTCACTAGCAGCTCAAACCTTCTTGTCCATCAGAGAATCCACACAGGGGAGAGGCCCTATGAATGCAGTGAGTGTGGAAAATGCTTCACTGACAGCTCATCCCTTTCTCGACATCAGAGAATCCACACAGGGGAGAGGCCCTATGAATGCAGTGAGTGTGGGAAAACCTTCAGTCGCAGCTCAAACCTTCTTACCCATCAGAGAATCCACACAGGGGAGAGGCCCTATGAATGCAGTGTGTGTGGAAAATGCTTCACTTGCAGCTCAGGCCTTTATCAACATCAGAGAATCCACACAGGGGAGAGGCCCTATGAATGCAGTGAGTGTGGAAAATGCTTCACTGACAGCTCATCCCTTTCTCAACATCAGAGAATCCACACAGGGGAGAGGTCCTATGAATGCAGTGAATGTGGGGGAAAATTCAGTCGCAGCTCAGACCTTATTACACATCAGAGAATCCACACAGGGGAGAGGCCCTATGAATGCAGTGAGTGTGGAAAATCCTTCACTAACAGTTCAGCCCTTTCTCAACATCAGAGAATCCACACAGGGGAGAGGCCCTATGAATGCAGTGAGTGTGGGAAAACCTTTATTACCAGCTCAGACCTTATTAGGCATCAGAGAATCCACACAGGGAAGAGGCCCTATGAATGCAGTGAGTGCGGGAAAAACTTCACTCGCAGCTCAAGCCTTTCTAAACATCAGAGAATCCACACCGGTGGGAGACCCTATAAATGCAGTGAGTGCGGGAAAACCTTCTGTGGGCACTTAGCCCGTGTTAGTCATCAGAGAATCTGCAAGGGAGATCAACAACATAAACACCTCTAGGGCTATCAATACCTTTTTTTTCTCTAATAATTTTCCTGATTCCCACATAGGATGTGAGGTTGGATGGACCTTTACTATCTGCCAACAGTGGCCAATGCTAGGTGCCCCAGAGGGACTGAATCTAACAGGTAATGAGCAAGTGATCTCTCTCCTGCCATCCATCTCCACCCTCTGACAAACAGAGGCTAGGGACACCATTCCTTACCCATCCTGGCTAATAGCCATTCATGGACTTAACCTCCATTAATTTATCTGCAAAAAGAACAAGGAGTTCTTGTGGCACCTTAGAAACTAACAAATTTATTTGAGCATAAGCTTTCCTGGGCTAAAACCAACTTCACTGGATGCATGCAGTGGAAAATACAGCCGGAAAATACACACACACACTCAGAGAGGACATGAAAAATTGGGTGTTGCCATACACACTATAACGAGAGTGATCAGTTAAGGTGAGCTATTATCAGCAGGAGAAAAAAACCTTTTGTAGAGGTTTTCGTGGCCTTTGAGAAAGCAATATAGAGCTTTGGAAGACCCAGCAGGGTTTGTGGCCCAGGAATTGTTCTCAGATTCCACTGAGACTTCAACTCAGATTGCAGGATTCAAAGTCCTGAGTGCTGGCCCTTACACCATGGGACCAGCAGAGCACCTGTTGATTACTGTAGACTTCCAGCAGGGAGGACTCTGTGGGCAGGGGCGGCTCTAGGCATTTTGCTGCCCCAAGCACGACAGACAGGTTGCCTTCGGCAGCTTGCCTGCGGGAGGTCCGCCGAAGTCGCAGGACCAGCGGACCCTTCGCAGGCATGCCGCCAAAGGCAGCCTTCCTGCCGCCCTCGCGGTGACCGGCAGAGCGCCCCCAGTGGCTTGTTGTCCCAAGCAAGCGCTTGGCGTGCCGGGGCCTGGAGCCGCCCCTGTCTCTGGGGACAATTTTTTCTGGCAGGGAGGACTCAGTGGGAACATGCCTCTCTGGCCAGCCCTGCATTTGCTGAAAAAGTCAGCACACAGCACTTTGCTGCAGGCCCAGAGGCCTTTCTTCCTCCAGACTGTGAGGCCAGTGGACAGGTGAGGCAGTAGCACCTTCAGTCCCAGGCAGTAAAGGGCCCTTCCTGGGAAAGGCCATGTCCTGAAAAGGAAAAACTAAAGTCAAGGAGAGTCCTTCTAAAACTCTTTGGGTATGTCACAGGGGGAAAGTGTTTCTTTGCCCCACCAGGGACTTGAACCCTGGATCCTCAAATTAGAAGGCTGATGCGCTGCCAACTGAGCTAGCCAGGCTCACACTCTACAAAAAGCAAATTTTGTACAGAAGAGAAACTAGTCAAGAAAAATGAGGGCAGGAAACTATACAGAAAACCTGCTACTCTCGCTCTCTTAGCAGTCCTAGCCCCGCCTGCTCCTCCATCTGGTGCCCTGAGGCCGTATTCTTTTTTTTGTTAAATATCAAATCCAGGAGAAAACACAGTTATACAAAGCAAAATGAAATCACAAACAGAAATGTCATTGGAAATACAGAAATAAAAAAGGAAAATGCAATTCCCATCACTTTATCATATCTGGGCCATTCCTGTATCGAGAGCACCCGCGAAGGTCCCTGTGTGCTTACGAGAAACGTGAAGCCTGAACATGCAACTCAACTGCTCCCAGGTGCCGCAGTAAAACCCTTTCCCTGTTGTGAAGTTGCACTCCATAGGATTTTATTAAAGTATGCTAATGAGTGTGAATATAAAGTGACTGGACTATGCTTCATGCAAAAGGTCTCTTGTAAGGTATCATTACAAAGCTTATAATCTACTGTGTGTATTCATCCTATTGTATGAACCGATCATTCTTGGATCTGAAATTAGAAATATGAACTATAACTCTGAGGTCCTGTTGTAATGATGCAAAGTGTGGGCCATTAATAGTGGTTTGGACTCTTGATGGCTCCCATTAACCAGGACAATTGACTGGAGATGGCTCTGTCCTGCACCATCTGTGAGTCAGGCCAGGAAGAATGAAGGCTTGGGGGGTGGGGGTGTCTCACGGGACATGTGACCATGTCACCTGGTACAGGAATCCATCTTAAACCTGGGGCTTTTCCCCAGGAGAGAGACAAAAGATTCCTGCCTTGTACCAAAGCTGTATAAGAGGGTGGAACTGAACAAACATGCTGCAGTCATGAGACATCCCCTAGCTACCACCTGAGCTGGAACAAGGGCTATAGCAGGTGAAAAGATTGGGCCCAGACAAGAAATAAGTCTAGTCTTTGCAGATGGGACCTTTCCCTCCAGTGCTGGAGGATTTGCCCTTCTCATCTACCCTTGTCCCAAGCAGCACAGCAGGTAGGAATCTTAAATGTGCAGAGGAGACTTAGGAGCAGAAACCCCCCCAGACCTTCCATGC
Organism: Mauremys mutica; assembly: GCF_020497125.1. Classification (NCBI taxonomy): domain Eukaryota; kingdom Metazoa; phylum Chordata; order Testudines; family Geoemydidae; genus Mauremys; species Mauremys mutica. The sequence goes on along the minus strand of NW_025423267.1, from coordinate 348,891 downwards.
AATTGGCACTTGCCCCTCACTGAGCAGGATTGAAACTCCTGCAGGGCAGGAGCAAAGCAGCAGGGTGAAAAGAACCTGGAGATGCTAGGATTGAACCCAGGACCTCTTACATGCAAAGCATGTGCGCTACAACTGAGCTATATCCCCAGATGGGCCATTTGTGCTATAGGTTACATTCAGAGCCCTCCTGTTTCCAGAGCACCTAGTGGCCTAAAAGCAGCATGGGGGACACATTCCCTGCTCTGAGGCCAAATCTGCTGTCCTGGAAGTTGCTGGTTCTTAGGGGTCACTCTGCTGCAAGGCCAGATTCGATGTGTGGGGCAGAGAGAGTGGGTGCCCTGGGCTCAGGGTGCAGAGATACACTCAGCCCTCTCCCCTGCATTGGGTGGGGGGTGCTGCACCCCCTCCTGGAATGTAATGGGAGGGGAGGGGCGCTGTGAGTCGCTCAGCAGCTGACCCCGGTGGCAGAAGTGCTGTGGGGAGCTCCAGGTGTTTCTAGGGTCTGCTCTTTCCACCTGCCTGTAAAGTCCAGCTTTCCCCAGCACATTCACTGCGGTGCAATTGGGTCACTGTTTCCATGGCTGAACAGCAAAGAATCACTCCCAGTTTCCCTTCTATCTGCGGCAGGATTAGCCTTGTCAGTGATTAATGAGGTGGATCTTGTTCTAGATTGTTATTCATTCCCACCTTGACAATTCACACCGTCCCTTTCCCATGCAGATTCCCAGCACCTCGGTGATCCTGGTAGCAGGGGTTGGGTACTGAGATTTTCAGGGTCCTTTTTCCCCTCCACCTGGAGTGAACTCAGCTTTTCCCCCATCCCAGACAATCCATGAAATAACAACAGGGGCATAAAGAAAAGGGGAGGGAACATCTCACGGCCAGGGCTGGATGTGCCCAGGGCCCCCTGCTTGTCCCTTGTTTCCCTGGAATTTGGCCTCCTGCTTTGCACAAGGGACAGCTCAGCTCAGCATCAATTAGGTGACTCTGGGAAGTTCGGGGTCCCCGGGCTCCCAAAGGAGGGGGAAGCAAGTCACCCCTGGAGCAGGTTAAAGCTGCAGAATGACAGTGGGGTTGCTGCCCCTGTGAACAGCTGCTGTAGCACCGCCTGGGCAGGACAGAGAGAGCCAGTTATAACCCCACCCCCCACCAGCCTGTATCGGGGGATGGGAGCACTCACACCCTGGGGACCCACCCACCAGAGATCTACTGGGAGGGAGAGTGGCACCCACACACCCAGGATCTTGTAGGGGTGGAGAAGGGCATCCACACTCCGGGATCCTCTGCAGAGGGACGGACACCCACACACCCAGGATTCTGTATGGGGGGCAGAGGTACCCGGATGTTGGACCACAGAACAGGAACGGAGTCTGACAGCCAAAATGCGATTGTAAGCAGAGCTCTCTTTTATTCTATCCCAGCATGCTTTTATACATAGTTTCATTCAGCAATCAGGTAATGATCAATTGGTTAATTAAGGTAACAGAAACAACTGTAACTAGTTGGGATAATTAACATCCGACACACCTGTCTAGCTCCTTCTCCTAATTACAGTTAATTAACTAATGAAAACAAACCCAGAGCCAGGTCTTTACACGCAGATCCAGCATAATTAATTTATCTCAGAAGCAAAACAACCTCAGTGTTTCTCATTACTTATCCCACATCTCCCCCCTTTATTCAAAATCAAAAAGAAAAAAGAGAGAGGAAACATTCCCAACTCATAATAACATAACGCTATAACCTATCACACAAAAAAAATAAGGATTAATAAAATCAACCTGTATGACCATACAATCCTTGGCATAATTCCAAAAAACATCAAACGAACAAAACAAAGACACAATAAACAGAAGATGAGAAAAATTCTGCAAAACCCCCCCCCCCCTTTTTTTTTTTTTTTTTTTTTTTTTGCGATTGTATCCCTCAGCTGTCAGGTGATCAAGCTGACACTGAGGGTGGGGGGTCTTTAAGAAAGACACATCAAACCACATGACAACACGACAACGATTCTGGCCAGAAAACAGACAACACAAACATAACAGAGAACACAAAACATCATGGTACACTAAATACCTATATAGCCACACAAATTTTCTTTCAGACACAAATATCATTCCAAGCGAGTAACTGATTCACGGAGGATCAGACTGAAAAAGTCCTGGCAAAGCTAACAAACAGCTCTCCTCCGGGGGCTCTGGTTCCGCGACGTCTGAGCGCGTCTCGTGAGGCTCCTCCGCATCTGCCTGCCGTCGCTCCGGAGGACGCAGCCAAGGCCGGACCCACTTCGCTGGTATCCACCTGGGACCTGCATCAGTGGCAACACACGCATAACCCCTGCCCCATGTTAGCAAGTCAACTGGTCCTTTCCATATTTGCTGCTGATAATCAAACCACTTGACCAAGGGTCGGGGGGCCATACCCTGCTCTTCCCCAGTCATCCCGCTGATATGTTTAATTGCAGGGGGCACCTGGTTGTTTTTACCAACATGTAACCAGTTAAGTACATAAAGAGCTTTCAGTAAGCGAGCGGCAGGCGTCTTGTCCAAAGCGTCTGCCCGTTCACTACGAATCCCCCCTTTTTGTCTTAAGAGGAGCGCCTTCAAAGAGGCGTGAGCACGCTCAATAATAGCTTGCCCAGTAGAATTGCCAGGTACACCCGTAGAATGCTGCACACCCCAGTGGGAAAGAAACTGGGCAGTGCGATGAGAAACATAACCCCCGCCATTATCAGTCTTAATGAGGGCAGGAACCCCCATCACGGCAAAGCATGCTTGCCAATGCTTAATCACATCACGAGAGCTAGTAGAGGCCATAGCTGTCGCCCAAGTAAAGCCAGAAAAGGTATCAATGGTAACATGAATATTGCGCAAGGTGCCGAACTCAGCAAACGTGGTAACATCAGACTGCCAAACTTGAAGTGACAATAGGCCACGGGGATTAACACCAGATACAAGGGGCAATACATGCTGTTGACAATCAGGGCAGGAGGCCACGATAGCACGAGCGTCAGTAATAGAAATCGCAAACTGACGTGCTAAAGCACGGGCAGACTGATGAAAAAATTCATGGGAAATCCGTGCCTGGGCAAATGAATTCGGAACATGGGCAACGCCAACTAACTGATCAATCAGCGCATTGCCCTCGGCAAGACCATCTTGTAATCCAGAGTGGCTCCTAATATGCATAACAAAATAAGGGCACCGTCGAGCATTTAAGAGATGCCATAACTGAAGAAGAGCAGTCCATAAAACAGAATTCGTAACACGGCCCAACAGGGAGCGTTCTAAACGCTGAAGCACACCTACAGCATACAGAGAGTCACTGACAATATTCAAAGGGGTATCGGGCCATTTTTCAAAAGTGCGAACAATAGCACGAAGCTCTAGAACCTGCAGGGAGCCTTCAGCAAGAACAAACTCGTGATGCCAATGGCCGTCAATAAACCAAAGAAGTCCTGCACGCTGGGCACTGCCGCTGGCATCGGTGAAAACGGTGAGACCAGCAACTGGACTAGATCGCAACTTTAGGGCTTTTTCCAGAGGAAACGTGGTAGCAAAAATTCGGTGTGAGGGAAAATGGCTACTAAAGTAACCGGCGTAATCCATGGTGGCAAGTACAAAAGAAAGGTGAGTAGCAAGCAACTGAGTCACAGTAACATCATCAAAGGGCAAATAAATGGTATGAGGGTCAATACCTGCAATGGCCAGCAAACGGCATCGGGCCATAGAAATGAGGTGAGCAATCGCATCAAGCCGCGTAGTCACAGTTGTGGTATAGTGCGAAGGTGGAAAAAGCCATTCAATGCCCACCAGTGGATCGGAAAGGGCCTCATGCCATTGAAAAAGTAAAGCTTCCAAAGAGGCATCTTTGGAAAAAATTGCCAAAAAAATGGGCAAGTCCGGATAAATACGCCCCGAATAACGTGTTGCAAGTTTATCTGCAATATTTCGTAAGGCAACCTGGTGCTGATTCTGCAGAGAGCGAGGTTCATCCGGAGCATGTCCACCTTGAAGCAGTTGAACCAAGGGTGCAAGATCCTCATTAGTTATACCACAAAGACCGCGAACCCACTGCAAATCGCCCACCAAGCGCTGAACGTCATGTAAATTATGAATGTCCATCCGAAAGGTCAAATTCTGCGGGCGTACAATTGAATCCGTAATTTCCATACCAAGATACCGATATGGGGCTTGCCGCTGAAGTTTTTCTGGAGCAATTACCAGCCCAGCCTTTCGCAAAACTGAGTCAATTTCAGCAATCGCCGCATCCACAGCAAAATGGGCGCCAGTAAACAAAAGATCATCCATATAATGATAAATAATCCAATCAGGGTGCACCAATCGCAGGGGTGCTATAGCCCAAGCAACATAAGATTGACAAATGGTAGGAGAATTTTTCATACCTTGTGGTAGAACAGTCCATTGATACCGCCGGGCAGGTGCAGCCTTATTTATAGAAGGCACAGAAAAGGCAAATTTCTCGCGGTCCGCGGGATGCAAGGCAATGGTAAAAAAGCAGTCCTTTAAATCAACAACAAGCAGAGGCCATCCATGCGGAAGCATAGTAGGTGTGGGCAGCCCAGGCTGGAGGGCACCCATATCCTTCATAACAGCATTGACAGCGCGTAGATCTTGTAACAAACGCCAATGCCCAGACTTTTTGGGAATGGTAAAAATAGGGGTATTCCAAGGGCTAACAGAAGGTTCAAGGTGGCCCATAGCCAATTGTTCCTGCACAAGTTCATGCACCCGGGCGAGCTTATCTTTAGGCAGCGGCCACTGAGCGACCCAGACCGGCGTGGTGGTTGTCCATTCCAGCTGTAGGATCGGTCGCCCCTCAGTGGCCGCTAAGCAAAAGGTGAATTTTGCAACACAATGCCCCACTGACTTAAACAGTCCCGACCTAAAAGCCATATCGGAGCCGGCATTACATAGGGGCGAACTTTTGCGCTTGTGGCCGGATCTTCCACATCAGAAATGGTAATAAAATTTACACTAATGCGAGTCAATTGAGTCCCACCAATGCCGGTCACCGGTGTGGCGGCATCCCGCAAGGGCCAAGATTCCGGCCAAAACCGAGCGGGGACTATAGTCACATCGGCCCCTGTATCCAGCAAGGCGTCATGAATAATCTGCCGCCCATCGGACCCTTGAAGCCGAACAGTACGGGTGGGCTTGCGCGAAGTAATGTCCATAACAAAAGCAATTTGGGGAGGGCTAGTGGATCCAAATCCTCGGGACCCACGATCAATCGGGGTCGATCGGGGTACACATCCCTTGAAGGGTATTAGTTGAGCAATGCGCGTACCAGCAATTATAGTTACAGGGGGGCAGAGGGCGCGTACCATTATCCCAATGTTCCCGGTATAATCAGCGTCAATAAGGCCAGGTAAAACAAAAATACCCTGTTTTGATGTAGACGAACGGCCAATCAAAAGAGCACTTAGTCCAAATCCTAATGGGCCATCAGTGTTAGAAGGAAGAACTTGAACTTTATCAGTCTCTAGAACTACATCTGATGCTGTGGCCAGGTCCACTCCGGCACTGCCACGGGTTGCTCCGGTGAGGTGTTCCAGGCAGCCGGGTTGGTAGGTGGAGGTACTTGTATCGTCGCGCTCCTCCGAGGGGCGCTCCGTGATCCGTTTCCCGGCAGCGGTGTTCCATCTTTCTTGTAACGCGCCCAGCAATCATTGGCATGATGTCCGAACTTATTACATCGTGCACAAGCACCAGTTGCAGAGTTAGGAGACATATCAGAGGTTCGCTGCCCAAACCTATTACGTCGTGTACAAGCGCCTGTTGCAGCTCTAGATGACATATCAGAGGTTCGCTGCCCATTTTGCATTGGGCAATCCCGCCAGAGGTGCCCGGGTTTTCCACAACTAAAACAAGGGCCAGCCGGCCGGGTCGATCTTTTAGCCCCCCATCGTCGCCCGAGCAGAGGTCGTAACGTCACGGCTAGTGCAGAGGCCTGTGCCTCAGCATGAATTGCTGCCTTATCCGTCTCCTCAAACATAGTGGCCTTATTACATGCTTCAATCATTTCCATTAGGGACGCAGTTTTGGGCAAAGTAGCTAAGATACGGCGGCAAGTGGGATTCGCATTCTGGGTGGCGAGATCAAGGCCAACTGCAGTCCTGGCTTCTGGCGTCAGATTAGGGGATCTATCAATAGCTTCTCGGAGACGATCCAAAAAGGTGGAATATGGTTCTGATAGGCCTTGAGTAATTTTAGCGTAGGGTGGGTTCGGCTTCCCCATCTGGGGCACCGCCTTAAAGGCAGCCAAAGCTAGTTCCTGTGATTGCTGCAGGATTCGGGGGTCCAGACGGGCTTGCAGATGTGGGTCAGCAAAACGACCGGCTCCCAAAAGCATCTCAGTAGTGGCCACGTGCCGGGGATCACCGTCCGGTAGATCCAGATTGTGGACAAGGGCCAAGTCGATTCTCTTGGCCCAATCATCTTTCCACAACAGTTTTTGCGTGGGTGTAAGAAGTAGATCAGCTAGTTTAATTGCATCATATGGACACATCGCCTGGCCCGTAAATACCTGTTCAATAAGAGACTGTACATATAGATTATCTAGTCCATAAGCCATAATTGATTTCTGTGCCTCACGGATCAATTTCCAATCCAAAGGGGCCCATTGTCGGTGATTAGGATGTTGAGGGTCTGGCGTAATTACTGGAAAGGCCTCAGGTGTCAGCCCTTCAAGGATGGCTTCCTTTATGACCCCATGCCAACGCTGTACTGGGTCCGGAGGGTCCCCGGGGTCAGGTGGGGCAGAAGGGCAAGTCGGACGAAAACACTCGTGAAGACTTGACCGTGATGATCCAGCTGGAAAACCTTGTTTTTGATCCAATTTGTTAAAAATGGCCTGCAGTTGTCGACCCTGGCGCTGCAGTTCCTCATAAAGAGCATCAGACCGGGTAAACTGAGTAAAATCAGAACATGGCTGTGATGGCACATGTTTCACCCGAGCCTCCTCTGCTTCCCCGCATTCATGACACCCCCAGGTCCCGTGGATACGGCACGGCTTTGAAAGGGGTGCATATGGCAAAGTTGTCTCCATAGGCTCGGGTGTATCGGGCGGTAGCGGGACCGAAGCAGGATCAATTATATCAGGGCCAATAGCTACGTTGGAGGGTAATGGCATCGTAGCAGAGGCAACATCGTCCATAGGGAAGGGGTCGGAAGCCAAGGGTATTACTGTGTCCTCACCACCAAAAAAATCCCTGGCTCCAACCGGCAAAACGGAGGGTATTCCGGGCGTTGGGTGACAAAGGTCTGAGAGAGCCGCCTGTACTCCTGCCTCGGCTGCAAAGGCTTCCACTATCTCTGTTGTCTTCTTCCATATTGGACTCAGGGAGAAGGCTTCCTTGTCACCCTGAGCCACTGATTTCCAAAGTTCACAGCCCATCCGCTCCCACACAGTTTTATCAAATATTGTATTGGGTGAAACAGAAAGTCCCCTTGAACGTCCCCACTGTAGTAAGCGGGATAATGCATCAGAGGGGAACTTTTCTCCCCGTCGCTCCGTGATGCGTGTCAGAATTTCATGCACCATTTTCTCCTCTGCAGACGCAGCGGCTCCCATTTTTAGTGCTCACCTCTAGATTCAGGTGTGCCCCTTTTTTTTTTTTTTTTTTTTTTTTTTTTTTTAAACGCCCTGCAGCTTACCGCTCGGCACTGGGCTTCAGGTGCTTCTCTCCGTTTGGACGCTTTATGGTTCCCAGCCGTACAACTCTGTTCAGATGCGTCCTTCTTCTTTGGACGCCCTGCAGCCGCCGCTTGACACTCAGGCGCGCTTTTCTTTTTCGGACGTCCTGCGGCTTTTTTTTTTTTTTTTTTTTTTTCTCTCTCGGACGCCCGACGCTGAAACTTCAGGCGCGTCCCTCTTTTTCTTTTTATCTACTCAGGCCACCAACACTATCTTCAATCATCACATCGGGGTCACCATTTGTTGGACCACAGAACAGGAACGGAGTCTGACAGCCAAAATGCGATTGTAAGCAGAGCTCTCTTTTATTCTATCCCAGCATGCTTTTATACATAGTTTCATTCAGCAATCAGGTAATGATCAATTGGTTAATTAAGGTAACAGAAACAACTGTAACTAGTTGGGATAATTAACATCCGACACACCTGTCTAGCTCCTTCTCCTAATTACAGTTAATTAACTAATGAAAACAAACCCAGAGCCAGGTCTTTACACGCAGATCCAGCATAATTAATTTATCTCAGAAGCAAAACAACCTCAGTGTTTCTCATTACTTATCCCACACCCGGACACCTGGACGGGGGATGGGGGCACCAAAACATCTGGGATCTTACCTGGGAGGACAGTGGCGCCTGCAGCTCGACATGAGATGGGGGCGGGGGAAGCAGGAGCATTTCCCAGTTCCAGGCTGTCCCCGTCTGGCCAAGGCACAGAGCTCACAAGCAGAGTTTAAAGCTCCAGCTGCCAGGCTATAACACAAGCCAGGCCCCATGGCTGGTGCCTGTGATCCCAGCGCCTGGGGAGGCTGAGACTGGCGGATCGCTTGAGCTCAGGAGTTCTGGGCTGCAGGGGGCTGTGCCGATCGGGTGTCCGCACTAAGTTCAGCACCAATATGGTGATCCTGGGGAAGCTTGGGGTCCCTGGGTTGCCTAAGGAGGGGTGAACCGGCGCAGGTCAAAACTCCCATGCTGATCAGTAGTGGGGTTGCACCTGTGATTAGCCACTGCCGCATAGCCTGGGCAAGATAGTGAGACATGGTCTCTTTTTATACAGACACCCCCCGCAGAGCCTGGATGGGGGGATGGGAGCACCCACACGCTGGGGATTCTGAATTGGGAGGAGGGACACCCCTCTGCAACACTTGAAAAGAGGAACAGCGACACCCACACACCACAGAGCCTGGATGGGGGCAGGGGAACCACACACGGGAGCTAGTTCATGGGGTGGGGGACACACCCATATGCTCCATTGCACCATTCTTAATGAGAAGAACGGGGGCATCCGCACAACACGGATCCTTAACGAGCTGGGGGACACCCACACACTCCATTAACCAGGAGGGACAGGGGCACCAGACACCCCCCGTAGCATGGAGAACACCCACATCCACCGGATCCCTCATGGGGGGTACGACAGAGGGGATTATAATGGGGCCCAGCGCACCCACACACCGGCGATTGTTAAGGGTTGAAGGGACAGGGACACCCACACACACTGAGATCACGTCCTTGGAGGAACGCAAACCCTCCACAGAAGGACCTGGTCTGTTCCATGATGGCAGCCCAGCCTGGGTGAGTCAAAGTCTCTTTTTATACAGGCACGCCCCAGAGATCCTGACTAGGGGGAGAGAGACACCCACCCACCAGAGATCCTTAATGGTCTAGGGTGCACCCACACACCAGGGATTCTTATGGGCGGGAAGAATGGAGACAGCCAGACACACTGAGATCACTTCCTCCAAGGAGCCTGGGCCAGACAGGGAGACACAGTCCCCCTTTACAGATCTGCCAGACAACCTTCCTCCCACCCCCTCCACACAATGTTCTTATTTGGAGGTGAAGCCAGGGAAATCACATGGAGGATTCTTATCTGGGGAACTGGGGGGACCCACTTACCACCAGAGATTCTTAAGGGCAGGAGGAACAGGAACTCCCACCTCTGCAGCATGGGGGTGGGTCACCTGCTGGGATCATCTGGGCATATTTCACCTCGTCAGTTCCCTGCCATTGCCTTGGGGGCCCCTTGTTCGCTGCCTCTGGCACCCAGTTTAGCCTCCTTCCTGAGGGCTGAAACGCTTTGATCTATCTAACGTCTGTGGGATCAATGTGTGTCATGGTGTAATTCTGTGTTATTCGGGGGTCAGACTAGCTGAGCTAATGACCCCTTCTGCCCTTAAATGCCATGAAAACATTTCCCTGGTTTCTCCTTGCGCCTGACAGACACCACGGTGAGGAGCCCAATAGAAGATCCTGGACACAGCGCTCTGGCTCTTACTTTACTTGGGGACGTCAGCGCTTTCCTAGCAAAGCTGCTGCTAAAGTGCTGGATTTGGGGAACGGTTCGGCTCCGATTCAGAGATCTGCCTGCGGGGTGTGAACCTGCCACGAGGAGCGGGAAACGCAACCAGCAACGGGAGGCATTGGCTGAGCTCTAGGCTGCCCCCGTGTGGCCAACGCTTAGAACTGAGCAGCAGAGTTTAAAGCTGGCGCTGGGAGGGACCTGAACACGCGGGGCATGAAGGCTCCTGCGTGTAACGCTTGTTGGGTGGGCAGCTGAGTGTAGCTGATTGCCAGAGTTCAGGGCTGCACCCCGGGGTGCTGAGCAGGTGTCTGTGCTCAGATTAGTCTCGCTATGCTGGTTTCTGGGAAGTTTAGGGTCACCAGTTCCCCCTCGGGAGAGGGGAACCAGGTCAGCCCAGGAAGGGAGGCTGGCAAAACTCTGGTACCATTGGGCAGTGGGACTGCCCCTGTGAAGAGCCGCTGCAGTATATGTTAAAGAAAGTGTAGACTCAAATGAAGTAAAAATCTTAAGCGAATCCACAGGTTCCATAGAGTCTCTATGGATAGAAATTTCATGCTCTAGTAAAAATATAACAGTAGGGATCTATTATCAACCACCTGACCAGGACAGTAATAGTGATGATGAAATGCTAAGGGAAATTAGAGAGGCTATCAAAATTAAGAACCCAATAATAGTGGGGGATTTCAATTATCCCCATATTGACTGGGAACATTTCACTTCGGGACGAAATGCAGAGATAAAATTTCTCGATACTTTAAATGACTGCTTCATGGAGCAGCTGGTACGGGAACCCACAAGGGGAGAGGCGACTCTAGATTTAATCCTGAGTGGAGCGCAGGAGCTGGTCCAAGAGGTAACTATAGCAGGACCGCTTGGAAATAGTGACCATAATACAATAGCTTTCAACATCCCTGTGGTGGGAAGAACACCTCAACTGCCCAACGCTGTGGCCTTTAATTTCAAAAGGGGGCACTATACAAAAATGAGGGGGTTAGTTAGACAAAAGTTAAAAGGTACAGTGACTAAAGTGAAATCCCTGCAAGTTGCGTGGGCCCTTTTTAAAGACACCATAATAGAGGCCCAACTTCAATGTATACCCCAAATTAAGAAAAACAGTAAAAGAACTAAAAAAGAGCCACCATGGCTTAACAACCATGTAAAAGAAGCAGTGAGAGATAAAAAGACTTCCTTTAAAAAGTGGAAGTCAAATCCTAGTGAGGCAAATAGAAAGGAGCACAAACACTGCCAACTTAAGTGCAAGAGTGTAATAAGAAAAGCCAAAGAGGAGTTTGAAGAACGGCTAGGCAAAAACTCCAAAGGTAATAATAAAATGTTTTTTAAGTACATCAGAAACAGGAAGCCTGCTAAACAACCAGTGGGGCCCCTTGATGATCAAAATTCAAAAGGAGCGCTTAAAAATGATAAAGTCATAGCGGAGAAACTAAATGGATTCTTTGCTTCAGTCTTCACGGCTGAGGATGTTAGGGAGATTCCCAAACCTGAGCTGGCTTTTGTAGGTGACAAATCTGAGGAACTGTCACAGATTGAAGTGTCACTAGAGGAGGTTTTGGAATTAATTGATAAACTCAACATTAACAAGTCACCGGGACCAGATGGCATTCACCCAAGAGTTCTGAAAGAACTCAAATGTGAAGTTGCGGAACTATTAACTAAGGATTGTAACCTGTCCTTTAAATCGGCTTCGGTACCCAATGACTGGAAGTTAGCTAATGTAACGCCAATATTTAAAAAAGGCTCTAGGGGTGATCCCGGCAATTACAGACCGGTAAGTCTAACGTCGGTACCGGGCAAATTAGTTGAAACAATAGTAAAGAATAAAATTGTCAGACACATAGAAAAACATAAACTCTTGAGCAATAGTCAACATGGTTTCTGTAAAGGGAAATCGTGTCTTACTAATCTATTAGAGTTCTTTGAAGGGGTCAACAAACATGTGGACAAGGGGGATCCGGTGGACATAGTGTACTTAGATTTCCAGAAAGCCTTTGACAAGGTCCCTCACCAAAGGCTCTTACGTAAATTAAGCTGTCATGGGATAAAAGGAAAGGTCCTTTCATAGATTGAGAACTGGTTAAAGGACAGGGAACAAAGGGTAGGAATTAATGGTAAATTCTCAGAATGGAGAGGGGTAACTAGTGGTGTTCCCCAAGGGTCAGTCCTAGGACCAATCCTATTCAATTTATTCATAAATGATCTGGAGAAAGGGGTAAACAGTGAGGTGGCAAAGTCTGCAGATGATACTAAACTACTCAAGATAGTTAAGACCAAAGCAGATTGTGAAGAACTTCAAAAAGATCTCACAAAACTAAGTGATTGGGCAACAAAATGGCAAATGAAATTTAATGTGGATAAATGTAAAGTAATGCACGTTGGAAAAAATAACCCCAACTATACATACAACATGATGGGGGCTAATTTAGCTACAACGAGTCAGGAAAAAGATCTTGGAGTTATCATGGATAGTTCTCTGAAGATGTCCACGCAGTGTGCAGTGGCGGTCAAAAAAGCAAACAGGATGTTAGGAATCATTAAAAAGGGGATAGAGAATAAGACTGAGAATATATTATTGCCCTTATATAAATCCATGGTACGCCCACATCTCGAATACTGTGTACAGATGTGGTCTCCTCACCTCAAAAAAGATATTCTAGCACTAGAAAAGGTTCAGAAAAGAGCAACTAAAATGATTAGGGGTTTAGAGAGGGTCCCATATGAGGAAAGATTAAAGAGGCTAGGACTCTTCAGTTTGGAAAAGAGAAGACTAAGGGGGGACATGATAGAGGTATATAAAATCATGAGTGATGTTGAGAAAGTGGATAAGGAAAAGTTATTTACTTATTCCCATAATACAAGAACTAGGGGTCACCAAATGAAATTAATAGGTAGCAGGTTTAAAACAAATAAAAGGAAGTTCTTCTTCACGCAGCGCACAGTCAACTTGTGGAACTCCTTACCTGAGGAGGTTGTGAAGGCTAGGACTATAACAATGTTTAAAAGGGGACTGGATAAATTCATGGTGGCTAAGTCCATAAATGGCTATTAGCCAGGATGGGTAAGAATGGTGTCCCTAGCCTCTGTTCGTCAGAGGATGGAGATGGATGGCAGGAGAGAGATCACTTGATCATTGCCTGTTAGGTTCACTCCCTCTGGGGCACCTGGCATTGGCCACTGTCGGTAGACAGATACTGGGCTAGATGGACCTTTGGTCTGACCCGGTACGGCCTTTCTTATGTTCTTATGCAGCCCCGCCAGGGGGAGCCGGTCTCTCTTTATGCAGCCTCACCCATTCCTCGGGATGAGGGTTGTGCTCAAAGATCTGTGCCCCGTGTTTTCACCTCCATGTGAAGTGCACAGTGCAAATAACCCTCAGCGCATCAGCTCAGTGCCAGGCTCCACTTCCACCTGCTCAGAGCGCAGAGCTCCCAGGCTGAGCCTGAAGTTGGAAGCGGGAGACCCTGTAACCAGCCGGGCCCCGTGGCTGGTGCCTGTGATCCCAGCTCCTGGGGAGGCTGAGGCCGGCGGATCGCTTGAGCTCAGGAGTTCTGGGCTGCAGGGGGCTGTGCCGAGCGGGTGTCCGCACTAAGTTCAGCATCAATATGGTGATCCTGGGGGAGCTTGGGGTTCCCAGGTTGCCTAAGGAGGGGTGAACCGGCCCAGGTTGAAAACAGAGCAGGTCAAATCTCCCGTGCTGATCAGTAGTGGGATCGCACCTGTGAATAGCCCCTGCAGCATAGCCTGGACAAGACAGTGAGTCTGCATGTGGATTTTACAGTATGTTGGAAATAGGTGGGGTTGCTTGCCAAAATGATCACTTGTGGCTGGTGTTGGATTCCCAGTCTCCATGTTACAGGGGCAGGAGAAATAAAGGGTTGTTATCCTTGCTGTGTGAATCGAGGGCAGCACAACTGTGCTTGGCAGACCCCGACTGAGGGACTCACCCTCAATTCAATAGCACTTGCTAGGCAGGGGACAGGGGTTCCATAGCCAAGTGGGCCGGGGCCTGGGTCCCAACACTAAAATGTAGGTGTCAGACCAACGTTAGGACAGGGGGGCTGTGGAGGGATGAGTGAGTCCCTAGACACCATAGTGAGTACGGTGCCTTCTTATTTTCCCCCTTTTCCACCCAGGATGGCAGGTGAACTCTACAGAGGCACCTCGGGGCTTGCACTGACTAAGGACAACAGCTGTGAGTGGGGTACAGAGAGGGGATGGCTCATGTTAAAGGACTTTTGGTTGCTGGACTTACGAACCGTAGGGAGAAGGACCCTGCCCAGCTTATTTGGGGGTGGGACTTTCCCTTGTGGTTTATGTTTATGTGTTGGGGCTGCTGACATGACTTCTGCTAACCCTGGGCTTACATTGCAGTGTAGACATACCCTGAGAGGGCATCTATACTGTGATAAAATCCCGCTGGCCTGGCTGGCCTGGATGATCTGATTTGGGCTCCTGGGGCTCAGACTGGAGCCCAGGCTCGGAGACCCTCACCCCTCGTGGGGTCTCGGAGGCTGGGCTCAAGCCCAAGTGTCTACGCTGTAATTTTATAACCCTGCAGCACAAGCCCCACAAGCCTGAATCAACTGACCCAGGGTTTGAGAATAGTGACTTGGGTGTGTTAATGGCAGTGTAGACATAATGCTAGGCTATGTCCACACTGCAATGAAACACCCATGGCTGTCCCGTGCCAGTGCAGGCTCCCAGGCTAGGGCCGTGGGGTGGTAAATTTGCAGTGTAGACATCTCGGCTCAAGCTCAATACTGGGCTCTGGACCCCACAAGGTTGGGAGGGAGTTTAGCAAGGAAAAACGGTAAAATGGCAGTGGAGTATTACCCTGGACTCAATGGCATTTCTCCATGGGTCTGTCTGCTTTGGGGCAGGGACAATACCACGTCCTGCTGCATTTGTTATTTCATAGGGCGGTTTAGGATTTTCATTCTCACACACGGTGCACAAAGCAGGACTCAACCCTCGGTGCAAACTAAATGAGCTGCCCACAGGTTCTAGCAGCCACAATGAGCATTTGGTGTGAGATCCCAGACCTGCCCCTGTCCCAGAGGGAGGGGGGTCGTCTGCGAGGGGACTGGACCACTGACCTATCAGCTCTTAACTCCCAAACTTTCAATAATTCTGTTATCAGTGGCTGTGAGTGTAAATTAAACCATAAGAACAGACACACGATCTATGGGGGTCTCCCTACACAGGTGTGAAGCCTCCTACCTATGGAAGGGCTAGAGTTCTACTTGCTGTAGTGCCGCCATATACTTGGTGCCAAGTGGAGCTGGGATTGGCTTCACCTCTAGGCAAATCTACACATAAAATGTGACAGTATCACCTCCCTTCAGAGTAGAGACGCGAGGGAACAGAAGAATTCCTCCACTGAGCTAGCGCTGCCTGCACCAGGGCATAGGGCCGCTGAACCACATTGCTCAGGGTGGTGGGTTTCTCACCCCCTGAGAGGCAGAGCTAAGCCAACAGATGTTTCTAGCATAGACCAGCCCTTAGATCTCTCTTAGGTTAGGTCTACACTGGGGAGGTCGACCTAAGATATGTGAATAGTGTAGCTGAAGTCGGAGTATCTCAGGTCGATTTACCTGGCCATGAGAATGGGGGCAAGTCGACCGCTGCCGCTCCCCACTTGACTCCGCTTCTGCCTCTCACCACGGTGGAGTTCTGGAGTCGACGGCAGAGCGATTGGGGATCCATTTTATTGCCTCTACACAAGACGCGATAAAATGGATCCCTGATAGATCAATCACTACCCACTGAAGAACATAAATCCACACCGTAGCGAGGTCAAGCATAGGAGTTTATTACACACAGCACTGGCGGAGTGTCACCTGGCTTATTAGGCTCAGAGACACTGCCAACCAATTGATTACAATAGAATATATAGGTTTTCCATGGGCGGGGGAAAGTGACGGGGTAGGCAGTTCCACTCCCCAGAATAGGTTTTGCAACAAGACAAGATAGCACATTAGCCAGTGGTTAACAGGTTACATAATGTGTCCGCCCATGGTCTCAAGTTAGCAAGTTAACATTTAATGAATACTTTGATAAAATGTTATTAGTATAAAATATAAATGTTGAATTCTGATTTGGGGTCCATAGGAATGGAGCAACTCCTTTGATTGTCCACCAGGTACATTCCTAGGGGTTAAAACAAAGAAACAGTGAAAGTATATGGCAATAAAGATTGTTTTTTGTGTGTCTAAAGGCAGGAATTGGTTCCTGGAAGGATGCCATATCTTATACTGACATGTGCCAACTTTTCCTAAATGTAAGGCTGTATCTGTGGGAAGAACGTCTCCCTACAGAAGAGACTAACACAATAGGAACAGGGATCCTTTGTTCAATTTGCAACTCTGAATAAGATACAATTATTTAGTTCTTAGCTCCAACACCTGGCAATTTGCTGACCAGGCCTATCTTAGCAAGCAAGGCTTTCTGTTCACCCAGCTTTTTCTTAGCTGATCACTATTTGCTAGGCCTCTGGTCCCTTGACCATACTCTGGACTTTGGGCCTGGAAAAGAGCTGGCACAATCCATAGACCAGGTGGTTATATAAAATGCACATGGATTTTAACCCTTCACATACAGTAATGGTGAAGTTCTTGGTTCAGGCTGATAGCAGTGATGGAATAAACTGCAGGTTCAAATCAAGTCTCTGGAGTCCATCCACAGCTGGGATGAGTCATTCAGTCCTTTGTAGAGAGCTTCAGTTTGTAGCAAAGTCCCTCCAGAGGTATGAAGCAGGATTGAAGATGAGACATCAGCATTTTATAGTCTCTTGCCATGTGATGTTTGCTTTTTTTGTCCCAAGGACACTCTATCCAGCATGTGCCTTAGAAAAACTTTAGAGTTCTGTCCTCAGGCAGGTCCCTGCATACCTTGCTGAGTCACAAGTGTATCTGCCTTCTCTCAATGGGTTGATTGTATAGCTGATGGTCCTTAATGAGCCATCAAGCAGGCTAGGTAGAACTGACACCAACTTGTCTGGGGTGTTCCCTGGAAGCAGAGCACAACTTTGAAATACGGGCAGCATAGAGCCAATATTCATAACGTCAACTACAAAAATGATACACATCTAGAGATAGCATCATTATAATCAGCCAATCATAGCCTCTCCTTAGACCCTTTACACGACAACGTATCTACAATATTGGCTGCAAATATAGAACAGTGGTCGCAATGGTGATCTATACAGTTACAGATTATGTCAATAACGTCACAGGAGGTGACACGGCATCAGTGAGACTGATACTGGAATACTGCCTCCAGTTTTGGTGTCCTCATTTGAAAAAGATGTTGTGACATTGGAGCTGGGGCAGCAAAGAGCCACCAAATGTTCTGAGGGCTGGAGAAAAATGCCTTCTAGTGAGCTATGAACGAGCTCAACCTGTTTAGCTTATCAAAAGAAGATTGAAAGGTGACTTCATTGAAGCGTTGAAGGGCCTTAATGAAGAGAAAAGATTGGGAATGAAAGGGCTCTTTAATGTAGCAGAGAAAGGCATAACAAGACCCAATGGCTGGAAGGTGAAAAGAGACAAATTCATATTACAACTAAGGCACAAATATTCAACAGCGAGGATGATTCACCACAGGAACAAGCTACCAAGGAAAGTGGTAGATTCGCCATCTCCTGATGTCATTTAATGAAGACTAGATGCCTTTCTGGAATGTGTTTGCCCCAAAAGTAGATCTTGTGTCATACAGAAGATCTGTGATATGTAGGGGTCAGATTAGATGCTCTTCTGGCCATAAAGTCGACTAATTTCTGAAAAACTGAGTGTAGCATTGGGAGCAGCGTCTGATGTTTTCCTGTCTATCCGGCTTGCTTCCTATAATGAACGCTCCTTGAGTGGGGTGATCCACAGGGAGTAGCTCAAACCTCCAAAGTGCCTGGGCAGGGGCAGGACATTAGCACAGCAAGGGAGGGGTGTGGCAGTGGCATCACAAAGTCCTTTTGCAGGACCTCAGACTATTGGTCAAAGGTGGTGGGGAGGTGGTGACCTCACAGAGAGATGCTGACATCAGCCAGGCAGGACATAGGCGAGAGGCCAGGGAAACCTCAGAGACCCCTGTGGCTTTGCTTCAGCAAGTCTCCTTCTCCAGGTCTCTCTTTGAGGACTGAGAGAGTATTCGGGTTCACGAACGTGAGCGCCAGGAGGAACCTCTTTTGAGTTTTCTCCTTCCCTTTGCCTGATTTTACTAGAAAACAGCCGTCCCTGTTTAGAAGGTAAGAGCCTCCTCGAGGTTTGAAACCTGTTCAGTCTGATCCATCTGGTGACAGTTGAATTCTAGGCATGGAAAACATGAGCTTAAGGAGGCAGAATTTTATTCTGCACCTGGGATTTTGTCCCTTAGAATCACTGTGGTCATTAGGGTTTGTCCTTTTGGTTTCACCTTTTCCTCCATCCTTCCCTCCCTCCTTTTTCCTTGTCTCTTGCTTCTTTTGTCCTTTCATCTGTTCCCCTCCCAACACCGGGAGGGGTGTGTGTGTGTGTTTTGTGGGGGAGCAGTGTGTTTTTTCCCCATGTAGCCAGCACCAGACCTGGCACCATCCCCAGCTCTGCCCCCTTCCTGCCACTGTGACCCCATCTCACCTCCTGACCCTGGCTGGGCGCCCCCGGCCCCTCGTAGCAGGAGGATGCAGAGGGGTCTCCTTGTAACCATGAGTGGATGTCTGGTGGGTGCTGTCACCTCCACCAGAAACCCCCAAGAGACTCACTAGGTTCCTCCACATGCGGGGAGGGGCTCCTACTTTCTGATTTGGGTGGGGGAGATTCCGTGATGTCAGAGCCCGTGGGGGGAGAGGATTGAATCATAGTCTGGAGTGGCAGGGCAACCCCCTTCCCCAGTCAGATTCCACTAGGGGGCTGGGCTGGGATCTCTAGGGAGGGAGACACAGGAAAAAACAGCCACCACTATGGAACCCAGGAGTCCTGGCTCCCAGTTCCCCTGCTCTCATCTCTAGACCCCCCTCCACTCCCAGAGCCAGGGATAGAACCCAGAGGTCCTGGTGCCCAGCCCCCTCCCTGCTCTGACCACTCGACACCACTCCCCTTTTAGGCTCGCTGCCTCTTCTATCCACCCAGCCCACCTGTCCATCCCTTTGCTGCAGGTTTCTGGGGTGTCACCCCTGCTCTGCACTCCCCCAGTGCAGCCCACGGCCTTTCCTCCCCCCAACCACACATCCTCTCCCCCCTCGTGCTGGATCATCTGCTTGGCCCCCTGCCCCCTCTCGGGGTGCGCTGTGCGGCGTGGCTGGGGATTGTGAAATGGCCTAGCACCAGGCAACACAGGACGTAAACCACAGGCCCGGCCCGGCCCGGCCCTGCCCCACCCCACCGGAGCGGCCTTCCAGGTGCATCGGAGCCCAGCGCCCTGCACCTGTGCCCTCCTGCCCCACAAGGGGTGAGCTGCAGTCCCCACCATGCTCTGCAGAGGGGAGAAGGATCAAGCCAACCAGCCCATTTAGGATGGGGGAATCAACACCCTTTTTTCTGCACAGCCACTGACCATCAGCGGGATTCCTCCTCCTCCTCCCTTCTGTGCCTCATGTGACTAAATCTCCACACCTAGACAGCCGGTCCATCCGCTGCACCTCAATCCTCCATGCCTGAGCCTCCCTGCCAAAGCCCTGCACCTGGCTCCATAGAATTAAGTCTCACATCTGGCTGGGAACTCCACTTCTTGTGCCCAGAGAGTCTCAGCAGCCCTCAGTAGATGACCCGAGTCTGAGAAACACGGTGTCCGTCTTCTCTAAAGAAGTTCTTGGAGAGATCTTTTTTTCTTGTGTGACCACGTGGCCTAATGGAGAAGGCGTCTGGCTTCGGATCAGGCGATTGAAGGTGCAAGTCCCTCGGTGGTTGTGTTTCTGCAGTTTTACCATTGTGCTGAAAGTCCTGCTCCCTTCAGGGCTGGAACCTCTTCTTGGCCGCTCAGGCCAATGCTCTGGCTTCAGCTAGAGCTCTGGGAAGGAGCTGGGGGTCGGGCATCACAAAGGCTGGGGCATGAGCCCCAGGTGCTTCCAGTCTCGCCTTTGCCATTCCTGACTTGCCAAAGAAAATGGGCAGCTTCCCGGGCTAGAGTGTGGAGCACTTTCCCTCTTCCAAGTGTGCGCCTGTCCCTGTGCTGGAGGGGGTTTGCTACATAGCGCCTTGGGAGCCTGGGTGTTTCTCTGCTTCTTGCCAGCTGGGGAAAGCCTCTTGGGGAAAAATCTCCTGCCCCACTGCAAAAGTGAGCACCTATAGCACGAACGGTCAGAGGCCCCACCAGGGGGGCTGGCCCTGCTTTCCTACCATCTTCTGATGGTGGCCACAGAGCATCAGCAGCCGCCTCGCATGCTGGTCTGTGGGTGGCCTTCAGTGGGGGTTTGGCATGGCAGGGAGCAGGCTGGCTGGGGGTCTTTGTCGCTGTCTGCTGGCCACGCATAGGCATGGTCCTGCCCTCCTCTGAACAGCCAGAGTTAGTCTGTGCTTAGAAAGCAGAGACACGGGAGACTCAAGGCAAGAGGGTGAGAAAGATTGGGAAAGGACCTATGCAGACAGCAGCCCACACTACAGGGACGCTGCCTGGTTAAGGGATGTGGCGGCAATTGAAATGTGCTTGGGAGGATGGTGATGAGGGATTGAAAAAATGAAAGATGACACGAAATGAGGGAAGCTGAATGGCAGCTCCACGTAGGGTCATTGTGATCAAACACCCCACCCATGGGCACCTCGAACTGTGCTAGACACACAGAAAAGGCAAAGAGGGATCCAGCCCCCGAATGATCCTCTTCTGGGAGAAGAGCCCCTGGATAATTAGGAGGTGGGTTGGGAATGGAGTGGAAGGTACCTCAGGACGAGGAGAGATGAAGGCCTCAGAGCTGGGGACACTAGGCAATACGAGTGAAAGGGCTTCACACCCTCCAGCAGCAACAGCTGAGGGCTGCAGGTTCGGCCTGAGATCCCGGGGAATGTCTCCACCCCCATCTGGAGTTGGTTTAGATTTAAACAATGATGCAGCCTCTGCTCCTGAGCAAAAGCACCGGAACTTCGGTAGAAGTGGAGGAGCCCCGAGGCCCTGCCCTTCTCCATGGCCCCAACTCTCTTCTTCCCCTGGAGGCCCTGCCCCCAAGCCAGGACAGACACTGAAGTCGGGCCATGGTAAAAGCCACCTAGGGAGCCCAAGGCTCTGTGGGGAGCTCCAAACCCTCCACCTGCCCTGGGTTAGGGGCCGGGGTGCCGAAGAGCCTGTGGTCATCAGCTGAGGCAGCCAGGAATGCAGCGATGAGTCAGCCCAAAGGAGGGAAGGCATCTCTAGCTGGATTCTCGGGTTCAATAGCAGGGGGCCATCTGGACCAAAGATCTCCCTTGAGTGGGCATTAGTAACCAAGCAGGAAGGAAAAGAGACTTTTGTGCAATGGGGATGCTGAGCAGTAGGGCCTCCAGGGCTTCGTAGCAATACAACGCAGCTCCAGCAGATCCTGCCAAGCTCTGAACTGGGACTGTGAGAGTCAGAGTCCCGAGGGCCGACCATCACCCCACGGGACCAGCGGGCTGCAGGTTTTCTGCAGAACACCTGTGACCACTAGTATTCACAGGGCAGACTTGTCCACTGCGCTCCTTGGTTCTCTCCAGCTGTTCCCTCCCTCGAGACCCTGTCTCCTCCCCCATCTCTAGTTCTCGTCTCTGCTCTTACCTCACCCCCTTTGTTCTCTCAGGGACCTAGCCCCACATTGCTGTGTTGGCCACGATCCCGTTTAACCTTCCAAATCGGCTGGGCCAGGAGCACATTCCCAGGTGGTTCTCCCCTAGGCAGAGAGCAGTGACGTCTGGTGTGTCCTCACGGGAAACCAGCTCCCAAAAACAGAGCCAGGAGCTGGTCCCAGCGCATCCCCCATCCGCTGTGAGGAGAGAAAATCACCCCCAGCCCAAGGCCCAGCTGCAAAGCACTTGCTGAATTACAGGCTGTCTTGGAAGCCCCCTGCACTGTGCTGTGCCCACAAATCCATCTCCCCAGCCACAGGGGGACTTCAGTGTCATCGAAATCAGAGCCGGGGGGAAGGGAGCAGACAGGGTTAAACCTGTGGTGCTTATGGCCCACCACACGCATTGGCCTCCCCTCAGGCAGGGGATTTATTGGCCCTGGATCACCTGTACCCTATAGCCTGGATCTCTGACACCCCCAGACCCAGCTGGGGAGCTGCTGTTGCAGCCCCTCTGGGGAAGAAGTGGGAGCCACACTCGCCAGTGGCAATAGTTCAGAGGTGGCCACAGACTCTGTGACGCAGGAAGATGGGGGCTTGGCTCTGTATCTCCCCTGGCAGGAAGAACAGAGGCTGAGGCAGGCACAAGAAGGGGCCAAGGTGACAAAAAGGAACAGGGGAGATTTTCTTCTTGTTGCAATTCATCAAAATCTCATCCCTGGAAAGCTCCAGCAGGGGAGAAGCTCAGCCCACCAACCCCTCAGTGAGCTACATAGATACAGGGCCGTCCTTACCCATACGCAAACTACGCAGCTGTGTAGGGTGCCAGGAAATCTGAGGCACCAAATTGCCCCAAATTTCCTGGTGCCCTGCGCAGCTGCGTACTGCTCCAGCGGCCAGCCCGATCCCCCGGCTGGCTGAGCTGGCCAGGAAAGCTGCCCCTGCCTCTGCTCCACCTCTTCCCCACAGCCCCCATCCCTGGTCTGCCCCCACCCTCCTCTTCCCACCCCTGCTCCACCCCATCCCCCCCCCACTCCGCCCCTTCCCCTGAGCTACATCCCGGTGGAGGGCAGGAGGGATCAGGCGCACCCGGCACTCACCGAGCAGTGGGAAGTGGAACGACCTGGCCCCAGCCTGCTCTGCTTCACCAGCTCCCAGCCACGCCACTGGTGAGCGCTGGGGGGTGTTTTTCCCCCACCCCCAAGTTCCAAGGCTGGGAGCAGAGTGCAGCAGGCTGGGGCCAGATCACTCCACTTCCCGCCGCCCCGTGAGTGTGGGGGTCGGGCCTGCCCTGCAATTACCGGGCGGCGGGAAGTGGAGTGACCTGGCCCCAGCCTGCTCCGCTCTGCCAGCTCGGACTGGGGGACGGGGGTGCCGTGTAGGGCACCAAAATGTCTAGGGACAACCCTGAATAGATCATTTTCCCACAGGGACCGATGGCTGTTAGAATAGAAATATTCAGGCTGCCTGTACAGGCCTAGACTTTAAGAACTTAGGTGCATTTTTATCACTTAGCTAGTGACAGGGGTATAAAACAAAGACCCAAAATCCCAGTCTGCCTGTGTCTGGGCCTTCTCTCCCTAGGAGAGTCTGAGCCTTGTTCGTAGGCGAAGGCCTTTGGCTAAGCAGCAGGGGCAGCCATAAGCTGGGAAGCGAACGGTCCCATCCTCACCCCCCAAACCCGTCACACTGAACTAAGGTGGGGTTGGGCTGTTAGGAAGACGATCCTGTCCCGATAGTGCCCATCACCACCAGATAAAGAAACAGATCTTAAGGGAGCATCCGGTCTGGCACTAAATCCCTTCTCAATGGTTGTGGTTGTGAAACCCTCATTTCTGTAGGGTTTATCTTTCTGGCCCTCACTTTTCTATTGTCAATCTGTCTGGTTCTCTAATTGTTTCTGGCTCCTGCAGAATTAATTTTGCTGGGTGTAAGTTAATTAGGGGAGTGAGATGTAATTGGTTAGAGAATTCTGTTACAATAGGTTAGAATTGGTTAGTTACAATGATTGGTTAAGGTCTAGCTGAGAATATTACTGTGTAAACTGGGGTCAGACCGGAAGTGGAAGAGGAAATTGGAATCATGCTAATGGGGGGTGGGGGATGGGGGGGATGGGACTAGGGAACGGGGAACAGGGACACAGCCAAAGCTCTGTGGTGTCAGAGCTGGGAAGGGGGACATGGGGTAAACACGCTGCAGTGTCAGAGCTCATAGACTCATAGACTTTAAGGTCAGAAGGGACCATTATGATCGTCCAGTCCGACCTCCTGCACAACGCAGGCCACAGACTCTCACCCACCCACTCCTGTAACAAACCCCTGGCCTATGTCTGAGCTATCCAAGTCCTCAACTCGTTGTTTCAAGACTTCAAGGTCAGAGAATCCTCCAGCAAGTGACCCGTGCCCCATGCTGCAGAAGAAGGTGAACCCGCCCCCGCCCCAGGGTCTCTGCCAAACTGCCCTGGAGGAAAATTCCTTCCCAACCCCAAATATGGCGATCAGCTAAATCCTGAGCATGTGGGCAGGACTCACCCGCCAGCACCCAGGAAATAATTGTCTGTAGGGATGTGGGGTAAACGCTCTGCAGTGTCAGAGCTGGGAAGGGAACAACGTGGAACAGACTCTGTCGGTCTATAGAGATAAGCCCCACTGGTGTGAAGGGCTTCGGAATCTGCTTGCTTGGAAACTAACCCCAGTAAACATCCCTTTGTCTGCGCTTCCGGTCTTTTGCTGCTTGCTGTCTGCGTGACAAGAGCCAGGGAAGTGGGCGGGGGAAGGGAAAGCCCTCTAACAATGGCTCCTTGCTCCTCTCCCTCCAGGCTCAGGGGTCAAGGATGGGCAGGACTCCAGGCTCTGCTTGACAGATCCTGGCACAGGGGCTGCAGGAGGGAGGGGGGCAGAAAGGATTGCAGGTTCTGACTTGTGCTCTGGAGAGGAGGTAATAGGTGAAGGGGGTGTTTTTGACTCTTCCCCTGCCTCAGGGTCCCCAGGGCTAGAATTCTACCTTCCACAGGGCCAAATAACTGGGTGAAGGCATTTGGCTAATGAAAACCAGTGCTCCAGGTGAGGCTTGAACTTACAACCTCAGCATAGCTCCTCTCAGTACTGCCCTATAAGTACTGTGCACTAACCAATTGCACCACTGGGGCACCTGTTAATTGTGATTCTCCAAAATCCCTAGGTTGATACAGGCAAGGAGTGACCCCAAAACATTCTCAGTGGGGTTGAGAGCAGGTAGCGACAAGTGTTGGTACTTGGTGGGGTGGATTCTTCTTAAGGGTTCCAGGCCCCATTTGACCCTTTTGTTCTTCCCTGTGTAATAACAGAGCTGGTTAAGACTCAATGGAGAGTCTTGCTGCAGACCAACAGAGCTGAAATCACTGAGAACCAGCTCTAAGCATTAGTCCTGCTTTGGGACAGTGTCTCTCATGCAAGAAACTGCCCAGTCTGCGCTAGCAGTGAGGCTCCCTCACTAACAGCTGAAATCAGGGAGAGCTGTGTGAAGTGCAGGGCCCCAGGGGTGCCTGAACAGGGGGGAACAACACCCCAGGACTTTTAAAAATGGGAGGGCTCTGCCTTGCCACTTTGTAATGACCGAAAGGGTGAGGGGGGAGAGCCTTGGGGAGAGGGGCGTGATCATGGGTGTCAAGGTTCTTTCCCCACTCTGAACTTTAGGGTACAGATGTGGTGACTTGCATGGACAACTCTAAGCTTAATTACCAGCTTAGATCTGGTATCGCTACCACCATCCAGATCCCTCCATCTGGAACTCCCCCTTTCCCCCCAAAACCTTCCCCTCCCAGGGCAGCCTGGAGACATAGGCGGCAGGTTTTTGGTGGGGCCCAAAATGGTGGTGCCCCCCCCCGCTCCCGCCCTGTAAGCCGATATAAAATGAAGCTACAACGCGTCAGCGCCACAAGATTACAAGGGTCAATTAAAAGTGGAAAGTCAGAAGCAGCACTTGCCTACTTCAATATACAGTATTATATTTTGTTGCACCTGTTGTGACAAAGTGGGAATGTTCTTAATATTTTCTCTGAATACAGTGTGTGTGCCTCAGTTTCCCCTGCAAGATGCCAACTGAAGGTGTTGGGGACAAAGAGATCAGGTGGCCTCCTTGTCCGGAAGAGACACAGAGGCCAAAGGAGGGAGTGTCAGTTTGGAGCTGGCTGGGGAAATGAGGAGAGACCCAGAACTTGGTTCTGGGCTCCCCACCCCGCAAGATGGACCTGACAGAGGGGTTCTGTTTTCTGTACCAACAAGCTCTGTTTAAACTGTGTTCCCGTCATCTAATAAACCTTCTGTTTTACAGTCTGGCTGAGAGTCACATCTGAGTGCGGAGTTGGGGTGCAGGGACCTCTGGCTGCCCCAGGACCCCGCCTGGGCGGACTCACTGCGGAAAGTGCATGGTGTGGAAGGGCTGAATGCTCTGAGGTCAGACCCAGGAAGGTGTAAGCTTCTTGCCCTGGAGACAGTCTGCTCAGAGAGGAGGCTCCCCCAGAGTCCTGACTGGCTTTGAAGGAGTGGTTCCAGAGCATCCCAGCATCCCCTTCCACCCCATGTACTTCCCAGAAGTCCGCACAGGCACTAACACTCTCTCCTCTGGCCTTTGTCAAGAAGGCTAACAGCATTTTGGGCTGTATAAGTAGGGGCATTGCCAGCAGATCGAGGGACATGATCATTCTCCTCTATTCAACATCGGTGAGTACTACGTGCAGTTTTGGGCCCCACATTGCAAGAAGGATGTGGAAAAGGGAGGGCGAAAACTCGAAAGAGGTTCCTCCTGGCGCCCATGTACGTGAACCCGAATACTCTCTCAGTCCTGAAAGAGAGACCTGGAGAAGGAGAGTTGCTGAAGCAAAGCCACAGGGGTCTCTGAGGTTTCCCTGGCCCCTTGCCCCTGTCCTGCCTGGCTGATGTCAGCATCTCTCTGTGAGGTCATCACCTCCCCACCACCTTTGACCAATAGACTGAGGTCCTGCAAAAAGCCTTTGTGATGTCACTGCCACACCCCTCCCTTGCTGTGCTAATGTCCTGCCCCTGCCCAGGCACTTTGGAGGTTTGAGCTACTCCCTGTGGATCACCCCACTCAAGGAGCGTTCGTTCTAGGAAGCAAGCCGGCTAGACAGGAAAACATCGGACGCTGCTCCCAATGCTACACTCAGTTTTTCAGAAATTAGTCGACTTTATGGCCAGAAGAGACCATTAGAGCATCTAATCTGACCCCCTGCATATCACAGGCCTCCTGTATGACACAAGAGCTACTTTTGGGGCAAACACATTCCAGAAAGGCATCTAGTCTCCATTAGATGACATCAGGAGATGGCAAATCCACCACTTTCCTTGGTAGCTTGTTCTTGTGGTGAATCATCCTCGCTGTTGAATATTTGTGTCTTATTTCTAATATGAATTTGTCTCTTTTCACCTTCCAGCCACTGGGTCTTGTTATGCCTTTCTCTGCTCGATTAAAAAGCCCTTTAATATCCAATCTTTTGTCTCCATTACGGCCCTTCAACACTTCAATGAAGTCACCTTTCAATCTTCTTTTGATAAGCTAAACAGGTTGAGCTCGTTCAATAGCTCACTAGAAGGCATTTTTCTTCAGCCCTCAGAACATTTGTCATCAGACTCCTGAACTGCAACTGGATGTGGCTCTTGTTCTTCTGCACAGCACAGCCCTGGAGAAGAGGGATCTGCAAATGTACATTCGTATGATACCTTTGTTTAACTGATGAAAACATAAACTAGACACTAGACATCAGGACTGGAACTGATTTCAGCGGATGGACAGCTTTGATAGATTTTTATGCATTTGGACAGCGAAATGTTGAGTGTTTACATTGATATCAAGCACTCCTGTATAGAGGAGCCCCTGAACATAATGGAGAATGGAAATGAAAATGTTTTCCTTTTTTAAAAAAAAAGAAAGAGGGTTCTAAGAGAACACGGGGGTTTGAACTGAAGACTATTTGAACTGCAATCAAGCACTCTAACACTGAGCAATATCCCCATGACACTAAGAGTGTAGAATTGTGATCGCCAGCACTTTGAAGGACAAACCCTGATTCATCGAGCTCCTTTGCCATTCCCAGACCACAGGTGGTTTAAAAATGGGGTTTGATTAAACTTCTTAAATGTGGCAAACACCACAGCTTGCACACCCACCGATATAGCTTCTCCCACTGACATAGCTGCCACCTCCTGGGAAGTGGATTAACTACACCCCCAGGAAAACTCTCTCCCATCAGCACAGAGCAGTGGTTCTCAAACTGAAAGTCAGGACCCCAAAGTGGGTCATAACCCTGTTTTAATGGGGTTGCCAGGGCTGGCATTAGACTTGTTGGTTCCTGGGGCTGAAACCAAAAGTCTGAGCCACACCACCCAGGGCTGAATCCCTCAAGCTCTGGTTTTGCCCTCCCCCAACTGGGGCAGGGCTCAGGCTTTGTCTCCTCTGCCTGTGCTCAGTGTAGAGGGGCTTGGTGCATCTTTCTAGGGTCATGTAGTAAGTTGTTTTTTTTTTGGCAGAAGGGGGGTTGCAGTGAAAGGAAGTTTGAGAAACCCTGGCATAGAGCCTCTGAATATGTCTAGACTTGGCTCCCTGTGGGGGATCAGAGACAGAAAGTACAGCCATGGAGACACCCCACACGCCTAGCAGGCAAGAATCAAACCTCCACAGAGAGATACCTGTTGTTTTCTAACCCACCTCCCTAAGTCCTCAGCCACCACCACTTAACAAAGGGGCTTTTCTACACGATGGTTCTGATCTCACTGAAGGGCCATTTCCAATTGTTTGCTCAGACCAGCATTAGGGAAAATGGTGCCCTGGGCAAAGCTTGTACTTTGGCACTTCCCCATTGCCCCTGGACGATCCCCACTCCCCCTTTACCGCTAGCTCCTGCACTCCCAACCCTTGCACCTCCTTCACCCCTAACTCCTGCCCCTCCTGTGTCCCCTTTGCCCTTAACTCCCTGGGCCACCAGCCATTGCCCCTCTCAGGCAGCCCATTCACATGGTTCCAGTGCTGGGGGCCCCGCACTTGTTCTCCCTTTCCCTGGGCTTTGGCATCACTAGCCCCTGCTTAGCGAGTAGGGTTCAGTGGTTCCCAAAAAGTGGGGCATGACTCCTAGGGGGACACAGAGGAACATTCATGGAGTCAATGAAATCAATTGAGCTTCTTCAGTCTCTCGCTGTAGACATTTTCCTTGTTTTTAAAAGGCAAAATTCCTGATCTTTCCAACGGGAGCTGCTGCTTCAATGATCAGTTTGGGGGAGGGATTTGGCTGCACTCAGAGATCTGCCCGCGGGTTACAATCTGCGATCCGAAAGGTCGAACGCAAACAGCGTTTAGATGGGACCGTTAGTGCCGCCCCCGTGTGGCCAAAGGTTAGAACTGACCAGCAGAGTTTACAGCTGGAGCCTGGGACGCTCCTGAGCAAATTGGGCACAAAGCCTCTCGCGTGGGATCCTCGCTGTGCAGCAGGAGGCGGAGGGAAGCTGATTGTCAGGGCTCAGGGCAGCTCCCTGCCAGGCTGAGCCGGTGTCTGTGCTAAGCTCGGCATCAATCAGGTGATTCTGGGAAGTTCGGGGTCCCCGGGCTCCCACAGAAGGGTGAAGCAGGTCACCCCTGGAGCAGGGTAAAGCTGCAGGGTGACAGTGGGGTCGCTGCCCCTGTGAACAGCTGCTGTAGCACCGCCTGGGCAGGACAGGGAGAGCCAGTTATACGCCCCCCCCAGCCTGTATCGGGGGATGGGAGAACTCACACCCTGGGGACCCACCCACCAGAGATCTACTGCGGGGGGGGAGATTGGCACCCACCCACCCAGGATCGTGTAGGGGGGGACAAGGGCATCCACACTCCGGGATCCTCTGCAGAGGGACGGACACCCACACACCCAGGATTCTGTAGGGGGAGCAGAGGTACCCGGACACCTGGGCGGGGGAAGGGGGCACCGAAACATCCGGGATCTTACCTGGCAGGACAGCGGCGCCTGCAGCTCGACATGAGATGGGGGCTGGGGGTGAAAAAGCATTTCCCAGTTCCAGGCTGTCCCCGTTTTGCCAAGGCACAAAGCTCACAAGCAGAGTTTAAAGCTCCAGCTGCCAAGCTGCAAAGCAAGCTGGGCCCTGTGACTGGTGCCTGTGATCCCAGCTCCTGGGGAGGCTGAGGCTGGCAGATCGCTTGAGCTCAGGAGTTCTAGGCTGCAGGGGGCTGTGCTGATCAGCTGTCCGCACTAAGTTCAGCATCAATATGGTGATCCTGGGGGAGCTTGGGGTCCCCAGGGTGCCTAAGGAGGGGTGAACTGGCCCAGATTGGAAACAGAGCATGTCAAAACTCCCGTGCTGATCAGTAGTGGGATTGCGCCTGTGAATAGCCCCTGCAGCATAGCCTGGGCAAGACAGTGAGACACAGTCTCCTTTTTATACACCATCCCCCCCCCCCTCGCAGAGCCTGGATGGGGGGATGGGAGCACCCACACGCTGGGGATTTTGACTTGGGGGGAGGGACGCCCCCCTGCCACACGGGTCTTGAAAAGAGGAACAGCGACACCCACACACCACAGAGCCTGGATGGGGGCAGGGGAACCACACACGGGAGCTAGTTCATGGGGTGGGGGACACACCCATATGCTCCATTGCACCATTCTTAATGAGAAGAACGGGGGCATCCGCACAACACGGATCCTTAGTGGGCGGGGGGACACCCACACACTCCACTATTAACCAGCAGGGACAGGGGCACCAGACATCCCCAGTAGCGTGGAGAACACCCACATCCACCGGATCCCTCATGGGGGGTAAGACAGAGGGGATTGTAATGGGGCCCAGCGCACCCACGCACCAGGGATTGTTAAGGGTTGAAGGTACAGGGACACCCACACACACTGAGATCACGTCCTTGGAGGAACGCAAACCCTCCACAGAAGGACCTGGTCTGATCCATGATGGCAGCCCAGCCTGGGTGAGTCAAAGTCTCTTTTTATACAGGCATGTCCCAGAGATCCTGACTAGGGGGAGAGAGACACCCACCCCCCAGAGATCCTTAATGGTCTAGGGTGCACCCACACACCAGGGATTCTTATGGGTGGGAGGAATGGAGACAGCCAGACACACTGAGATCACTTCCTCCAAGGAGCCTGGGCCAGACAGGGAGACACAGTCCCCCTTTACAGATCTGCCAGACAACCTTCCTCCCACTCCCTCCACACAATGTTCTTATCTGGCGGTGAAGCCAGGGAAATCACATGGTGGATTCTTATCTGGGGAACTGGGGGGACCCACTTACCACCAGACATTCTTAAGGGCAGCAGGAACAGGGACTCCCACCTCTGTAGCATGGGGGTGGGTCGCCTGCTGGGATCATCTGGGCATATTTCACCTCGTCAATTCCCTGCCATTGCCTTGGGGGCCCCTTTTTCGCTGCCTCTGGCACCCAGTTTAGCCTCCTTCCTGAGGGCTGAAACGCTTTGATCTATCTAAGGTCTGTGGGATCAATATGTGTCATGGTGTAATTCTGTGTTATTCGGGGGTCAGACTAGCTGATCTAATGGCCCCTTCTGCCCTTAAATGCCATGAAAACATTTCCCTGGTTTCTCCTTGCGCCTGTCAGACACCACGGTGAGGGGCCCAATAGAAGATCCTGGACACAGCGCTCTGGCTCTTACTTTACTTGGGGACGTCAGCGCTTTCCTAGCAAAGCTGCTGCTAAAGCGCTGGATTTGGGGAACGGTTCGGCTCCGGTTCAGAGATCTCCCTGCGGGGTGTGAACATGCCACGAGGAGCGGGAAACGCAACCAGCAACTGGAGGCGTTGGCTGAGCTCCAGGCTGCCCCCGTGTGGCCAAAGCTTAGAACTGAGCAGCGGAGTTTGAAGCTGGCGCTGGGAGGGACCTGAACACGCGGGGCACGAAGGCTCCTGCGTGTAATGCTTGTTGGGTGGGCAGCTGGGCGTAGCTGATTGCCGGAGTTCAGGGCTGCACCCCGGGGTGCTGAGCAGGTGTCTGTTCTCAGGTTGGCCTTGCTATGATGGTTTCTGAGAAATTTGGGGTCGCCAGTTCCCCCTAGGGAGAGAGGAGCCCGCCCAGGAAAGGAGGCTTTCAAAACTCTGGTACCAATAGACAGTGGGACTGCCCCTGTGAAGAGCCGCGGCAGCCCCGCCAGGGAGAGCCGGTCTCTCTTTATGCAGCCCCTCCCCCATTCCTCAGGACGAGGGTTGTGCTCAAAGATCTGTGCCCCGTGTTTTCAACTCCATGTGAAGCACACAGTGCAAATAACCCTCAGCGCATCAGCTCAGCTCCAGGCTCCACTTCCACCCGCTCAGAGCGCAGAGCTCCCAGGCTGAGCCTGAAGTTGGAAGCGGGAGACAATGTAACCAGCCGGGCCCCGTGGCTGGTGCCTGTGATCCCAGCTCCTGGGGAGGCTGAGGCCGGCGGGTCGCTTGAGCTCAGGAGTTCTGCGCTGCAGGGGGCTGTGCCGATCAGGTGTCCGCACTAAGTTTGGCATCAATATGGTGATCCTGGGGAAGCTTGGGGTCCCCAGGTTGCCTAAGGAGGGGTGAACCGGCCCAGGTCGGAAACGGAGCAGGTAAAAACTCCCGTGCTGATCAGCAGTGGGATCGCGCCTGTGAATAGCCCCTGCAGTGTAGCCTGGGCAAGACAGTGAGACACGGTCTCTTTTTTTAAAGACACCCCCCGCAGAGCCTGGATGGGAGGATGGGAGCACCGACACGCTGGGGATTCTGACTTAGGGGGAGGGATGCCCCCTTGCCACACGGATCTTGAAAAGGGGAACAGAGACACCCACAGATCCCGGATGGAGGCAGGCAGGGAAACCACACACTGGAGCTAGTTCATGGGGTGGGGGACAGAGACACCCACCGGAGATCCTGGATGGGATCACCCACATGATGGGGATTTTGAACTGGGAGCAGGGAAGCACCATGTACCAGAGGTTCTGAAGGGGGAACAGGGACACCC
The DNA here is from genome assembly GCF_020497125.1 of Mauremys mutica. Taxonomy (NCBI): domain Eukaryota; kingdom Metazoa; phylum Chordata; order Testudines; family Geoemydidae; genus Mauremys; species Mauremys mutica. The sequence goes on along the minus strand of NW_025423267.1, from coordinate 316,190 downwards.
ACACACCATGTGTCTCGCAGCAAGAGCTGCGGTCTTCATTTACACAGAGCAGTGATGGGGAATTAACCACGTCCCTTGCGGAGCTTGTTCCACTAGATGATTAGCCTCATTGAAGTACCCAGACCTTTTAACAATAAGAAGTGAAATGAAATGGCCACATGATGGCAACAGAACCTAAGAAACGTGTTAGTGTCTAAGGTGCCACACGTACTCCTGTTCTTTTTGAGGATACAGACTAACACGGCTGCTCCTCTGAAACCGAAGAGATGAGAAGCCATGTTCTTGTTCAATGTGCATTGAAGCTGAAAAGGGAGATGTTTCCTCTTTGATTCCTAAGCCCCCAACTCTAATCCACTAAACACCCCTTTCCTCCCACAGCCAGGACTAAAACCCAGGAGTCATAACTAGTGCCCCCCCCTTAACCTTCTCTCTGTGAGGAAGAAGAAGAAGCTCTGAGACCCCTGTTCTGTCCCCTTGCCACCCTGCCTGGGCTGCACTTGAAACCCAATGGGGTTTCCTTGGGCAGTTCTGAATCTTGCTCCCAGGAAAGGTGTAATTTTAGGAGCAGGTTCCAAATAGTGCAATTAACCAGCCAGAAGGGGCAGCAGGTATCGGTGTAGGAACCATTGAAATAATCATAGCAAAGTAGTTCAGGGAAACTGTTATTAATGAAGTGTGAGTGAAAGGTGAGAATCTGATGGTGTCAGTGTCACACTAGAGGGCGCTGAGATGGTTTTAAATTTGTCATCCAAACCCAGCCACCACCTAGCACATGTTTTAACCTCTTCTTCTCTTACCGTTGCTCCTTATCAGAGAAGGGGAGAGAGCAAACGAGCAATAGAAACAGAGACCTAGTGACCGAAGCAAACATTTCTTTGCTCCTTGCTTGGCTCTGTCAGTTATTTGGGTACAAACTCACCCCCCACCCACTGTCTGGGCTGGGCTCAGTGGGCAGGAAGAGCTCAGCTGTCAGTGGGACTTGGGGAGCTCGGGACATTACTGTGAGCTGCTTGAACGTTTAGGTGAAAACCACCTAAACACGGACACAAGGTCTAGGCTGCAGTAACTCATCTTCATCTGCGGCTGTTGAAGCTACAAGGCAGAGGACTAAGTACAACATTTAAACTTATGTTTGACCTCATAGAATAAAACAAATGTGTCTGTGAAAAGAGGGGAGTTGAGTTCAATCCCTTGTCACCATCAATGTGCAAACCAGGAACCTGTTGCTTTGCATTCCTGATGTGTCGCCATCATGTGGCTATTCTCATAGACTTTAAGGTCAGAAGGGACCATTATGATCATCTAGTCTGACCTCCTGCACAACGCAGGCCACAGAATCTCACCCACCCACTTCTATAACAACCCCCTAACCTATGTCTGAGTAACCTATTCTGTCTCAGTCCCTTTAATTAAAAAACTGGTTTTTTTCATATAAACTATATTTCCTTGTAGAGACTCAGGGGCAGATTAATCTACAAAGGGAAGGTGATTCCAAGGCAGTTCTGGAGGAGAAGGGAACGTGTTTTCAGCATCACTAAATTATTTTGTTGTGCCTCACAGAGAGAGAAGAGAGAGAGAGAGAAATAAAGCTATTAATTTGTGCTACCGACACACTTCACAGCATGAAATACAGAATTTTGTGTTCAATGAGTTGTGTTTTACATAATATGAAAAATATGTTTTGGGCAATGCATGAAAACCTCACTGCATTGAACAACCCACTTGATCTAGTCAATGTACTACAGAATATTTAAAGATGTTAAGAAAGATGTGCTTATAAATTAACATGTTGTGCCATTTACATATGTACAAAACACAGAAGAAACTGAAATATTTGAGCTACTAAAATTTCCATTTTCTCACAGCATTTTAGTTCTCAAGGTTGTTTTAATTTTGCTTATTTTTTTGGAACTAGAAATGGAGAAAGAGTACACTGAAGTCAGTAGAATTACCGCAATGAGGGATTAGTCTCATTATTTGCCAATAACAAAACCTTTGTTAACAGAGAGTTAACTTTGACTGTGACTATCTCTTACCTTCCAGAACATCAACTTCATTAAAACTCAAACTCTGGAAAAACAGGGACTACAGAGTGAGGGTACATGCCCAGATAACCTTAACTCTGCCCTCTAGAAGAGAATCCCTGATAGCATATGAGAACAAGGAAAGGTTTGGGGACAAATTATAGCTACTTCCCAAGAGTTTGTTTCTTCTGTAATTAATTGATCCTGGCCCCATCAATTGATCCTGGCCTGGTGTCTGGCTGTGAAATTTACTGTTTACTATTTTTATCCCAGTATATTTAAATGCAAAACTGCTTTACAAAAGCTCCTTTATTCTAGGTTATACAAACAGGTCACTTCCCCAGCTATTTCAAAGAGATGGAGTTTTCCTGACCCACAGGGAACTTAAACTAACATGCTCAAGATCACACATTCCTTAGGAGCAGCAAAGAATCCTGTTGAAGTGGGTATTCACCCACGAAAGCTCATGCTGCAAAACGTCTGTTAGTCTATAAGGTGCCACAGGATTCTTTGCTGCTTCTACAGAACCAGACTAACACGGCTACCCCTCTGATACTTGACATTCCTTAGGAGAAAACGAAGGGGAAAAAAACCAAAACCCACCAAACCGTTGCTGTTTCTACCCAAATGATCAATGAGACCAGAAAGTGAGACTGTGCAATTAACTGTCTGGGACTACACTGACTCTGCAGTTACTTGGATGCAGAAACACCCAGCTCTATGGTTGGTAAACGTACAGAGACTCTGCTGCTGTTCATGAACTAGCAGCACATGACCTCTGAACAGCTGCCATTCGAATGTATCTGAAAGTCACAAGGAACAACGATCTGTGTTAAAGGAAGGTTGCCATTTATTAGAGCCCCAGTTGATGCCGTGTGCACAAAGAGAGGATTGAATGTGTAACAGGGAGTTTGGTAAATCTTGGTTATTTTAGTTTTGTAACAGGCTCCTGTCCACCTCCAGTAGAGTTTTCAGTCCCAATGGCAACTTACTTACCAAATGTAATACAGACTAGTCCATGCCTCTCACGTGGATGTGGTTCTTGTTCTTCTGCACATTGTAGCCCATGGAGGCCAAGAACCTGCAAATGTGTCTTCATGGGCCTTTGTTTAGTTGATGAAAATACAAATTAGACACTTAGAGGATTGGAACTGATTTCAGCTGGCGACATGTTTGCTAGGTTTTTATGCATTTGCACAGGAAAATGTGAGTGTTTCCATTCATTTCAGGTATCCCTAGTCAGTGGAGCTCCTGAACATAATGGAAATGGATATGCAATTATTATTGCTGCTGAAGGACCAGGCTTTCAAGGGGGCACTTGGATTTGAACCAAGGACCACTTGATGTGCAGTCAAACACTCTACCACTGAGCTATACCCACTGACATCTACATTGGCAATGTCAGTGATCTTAAGGATCTTGAAACCTGAGAGTGGAGTTCATTTCTTCCACACCAGTGTTGCTGTCTGTGCATCCCAGAGCTATGGGGTGAGTGGGAAAGGCCCACAGCTAGCTTGTCAGTATCAGCAAAGGAGCAGCCGACATCAGGACCAACGAGACGTGCTGGTGGCCCATCAGGAAGAATCCACTCTCCCAGAGACTTCTCGGCGAGGGCAGGGTACACAATGGGGGCTACCTACCCGCCACGTCCCAGCAAGGGTCTTTCTAGTCCCACTTCAGTGTTACCCAATTTCTAACCAGTCTTTGGCCCAGATTCCCTCCCTGAGCGGCACCAGCACATACCTGGGCCCCCTGCTAGTGTTAAATCTGCCTTGAGCTGGGACCCAGCTTGGCAAAGAGCCTGCAGCCCCCTCTGTGCTGGGGAGTGAGAGCAGCCCTGGCACTGGGCAGGGCAGCCCTGAGGGAATGAACCCAATGTGCCCGTGAGGCCCTGATCCAGAACCTCTGCCAGGCAGCTTGTGCTGCTCGGGCGTCTCTAGTCTCCGGCGAGGATTCAAAGCTTCTCTGCTCCAGGGGAACCCCTGGGGGAGGGAGGCAGGGCTCCTGCAGGATAAATCTTCCTGCTGGCAGAGCTCCGGTCCCCTCCTCATGGGCACAGGGCGTTGCACACGGCACCCACCACATGCACACACCCCTTTGTGAGGAGAATCAGCTCTGGGATACTGGGGTCAACCCCCCCCACCTCCTCCCTGCAAACCTTCTCCTGGCTTCAGTGCGGGAATGGGGGCGTGAGGGGCTAGTGCGGTAACAGCAGCAGCGTGGCCGTGGGGCTCGGCCGGTGGCTGGGGCCAGTCACCTGAGCATGAACCCAGCCAACCCCAGGAGATGGACCCGGGTCACCAGCCCAACCCACCACGCGGCTGCTGCCGCTGCCCTGTTAGTGCATGAGCTCCCACAGACCACGCTGGGGAGAGCCCCCAGCTGCAGGGGAGACGCCCCTGAGTGCCTGGCAGGGCCCAGCTCCTGACTGACCTGCACTGCTGGGGGTCAGGAGGCTGGGTGACAGGGAGGCGTTGGCTCTGGGGTGGGACTGTCACTTCCCCCCCTGCCAAGCCAACAGGATCACAGCAAACGAAACCAGCTCGGCCGGCAGGGGAAGAGTTCAGTCCAGGGCCTGGTGCATTCTGGGAGCAGGGGCGGTGCAGAGAAAGGGCAGATAGGGGGCAGCTCTGAACACTCCGCGCAGAACTGCCTGTCCTGTCCCGCAGCCCCTGGTACAGGGGGCTTTTCGCCATAGTTTTAATCAGGCCAATAAATTGAAACAAACCCCTGTTAAATCATTGCTGAGCCCGAGTCCTTCACCCACATTCCTTAGGGCATTGGGTGTTTCATTTCCTGCCTCAATTTCACACAGAGACACAATTTCCTTTGCACACATCCATGAACAGCAAAACCTCCCTGTGTCTCTGGTCTGAGCCAGGGCATTCGATTCCAGTGAACCCTTCTCTCCTGCAATGCGATGCTCAGACAGAGGGGACGTGGCACCTGCATCCCTGCCAGGGAGATATTGGCTCGGCTCTTTCTTTCTGCTGCTGTTGTTAGTCCATGAAACATCATGGAATGCAAGGCTGAGTTCATGCACCAGCCCTCTGAAATAGTTCAGTGCCCCAGAGAAATCCTGACCCCTGCTATTGGAACTATGTGCTGGAGATTTGAATGGGAAAGGGACTGTCTGAATTGTCAGAGTGGGGAATGAACAACAATCTACAGCAATGTCATTAACACAAACACACTCTCATCCTGCTCCAGCCAGAAGGGAAATGGGCAGGAATGTTCTCTGTTCGCCCAAGGACACACTTATACTGATGCGCAGCCGTGAGTGTGCTGGGGAAGCTGGTCTGGGCAAACAATTTGAAGTGACAATTCAGTGAGAAGAGAATCATCATGTAGGGAAATGGGTGTATGTCAAGTAGTTGTGACCGAGTGGTTAAGGTGATGGACTAGAAATCCATTGGGGCCTCCCCGCGCAGGTTCAAATCCTGCCAACTACACAAGCAATGCACTGTTATTATTACTGTAGTCTTAGTGCCTGAGCATCCAGAGTGCAAACTGCAGCCAGATCTACTTTTACTCTGTCTACACTTAAAATGCTGCTGTGGCACTGCTATAGCACTTTGGAGTAGACAGTGACGGGAGGGGTTTTCCCATCCCTGTAATAGCTGCATTGACAGAACAATTCTTCCTTTTCTTTAGCACTATCTAATCCGGGCTTAGGTCACCTTAATTCTATGGGTTTGGGGGGTGTGGGTTTTTCACACCCTGAGAGACGTTGCTCTGCCAGTGAAGTGCCCAGCGTACACCAGCCCTTAGATCCCTCTTGGTATTTCAATGCAGGCACTGACCTGGGAGAGGAAAACATCAGCTCACAAACACACAGACTGAATTCCCCACATTTAATCTCGCTGCACTTTACAGAAAGTCACAACATTCAATTCATTCTTGCTAGGACAGAGAAAAAATAAGTGACACTAAGTTTTTGGCTTGGGTAAATAAAATTAAGTGTTTAATTAATATAGTAAAAATCTGTCCTGATTCCTCTACTAACACCACAGCGTGAAATAGGAACAGAGACAAAGCTTGTCAGTGATGACTAATTTCGCAAATGATCTTCCCATTATTAATTGGAGGTCTGGGCATCTCCATTGTCCTTGCTCTGCATTCACCTTCCCCTAGAATTGTTCTCGGACATTCACCTTCCTCTGCAGCATGGGGCTTGGGTCACTTGCTGAAGGATTCCCTGCACCTTGAGGTCTTTAAGCCACGAGTTGAGAACTTCAGTAACACAGACATAGGTTAGGGGTTTCTTCCCATTAAATGCTGTTGTGGGACATTCCCAGACCTGGAAATGTACCAACGACAGAATTTGAAGAGCAAACCTGGCTCCCCGCACCAGGTGGGATTTGAGTGTTTTGTCTCTGTCACTTACTCTTTGTCAATAGTACAGACGCCAGGGGCAGGACTCCAGGCTCTGCTTGTGGGATCCTGGCCCAGGGGCTGGGGGCGGTGGAGAAAGGATTGTAGATTCTGACCTGCACTCTGGAGAGGAGGTAATAAGTGAAGGGGGCATTTTTGACTGCTCCCCTGCCTCAGTGTCCCCAGGGCTGGAATTCTACATTCCACGGGGGCAAATAAGGGGGTGATGCCATTTGGTTAATGAAAACCAGTGATCCATGTGAGGTTTGAACTCACAATCTCAGCGTAGCTCCTCACAGCACTGCTGTATAAGTAGTGTGCGCTAACCAATTGTGCCACTGGAGCACCTGTTAATTATGGTTCTCCGAGACCCCTAGGTTGATACAGGCAAGGAGTGATCCCAAAGACTTCACAGTGCAGCTGAGAGCAGGGGTTAAGAGCAGGTAGCAACAAGTGTTGTACTCGGTGGGGTGGATTCTTCTTAATGGTTCCAGGCAGCATCTGACCCTTTTGTTCTTCCCTGTGTAATAACAGAGCTGGTTAAGACTCAATGGAGAGTCTTGCTGCAGACCAACAGATCTGAAATCACTGGTAACCAGCTCTAAGCATTAGTTCTGCTTTGGGACAGTGTCTCTCATGCAATGAACTGCCCAGTCTGCGCTAGCAGTGAGGCTCCCTCACTAACAGCTGAAATCAGGGAGAGCTGTGTGAAGTGCAGGGCCCCAGGGGTGCCTGAACAGGGGGGAACAACACCCCAGGACTTTAAAAAATGGGAGGGCTCTGCCTTGCCACTTTGTAATGACCGTAAGGGCGAGTGAAGGTGGGGAGGGGACAGAGAGCAGTGAGCGGGGTCTTGGGGGAAGAGGCAGCTCAGGAGCGGGGCCTTGGGGAGAAAGGGTGGGGCAGGGGCGTGGTGTTGAGTGGAAGGGATGGGGCTACTGTTTGGGCTCTGGTGGCCGCTACTTTTAGGGAGCCTGTTCCGCTCCTGGTGGGACCACAAGACGTCCCAGAGCAGAGAGGGTGGCCAGCAGAGCGGTGACAGGGGGGAACGGCAAGTGGCCGGCAATGTGGCCAGACAGCGGAGGGAGAAAGGGGCTTTCCCCCCGGGAGGTGAGAGGTGAACTCTGGGTTTTCACTGACCCAGGACAGCAGCTGTGGGTAAGGTGCAGTGAAGGGAGGGGCACATCCAAAGAACTTCTGGTGTCTGGATTTAGGACCCTGAGGCAAAAGGCCACTGCCCAGCACGCTGTGGGGTGGGTGTTTTGCTCATAGTGTTGTGTTATGAATCCTGATTGTGGTGTTTTCCCAAGTTAATACAAGGTGATTTTCCTCCTTTTTCTTAAAGTTTCTTTTCTACACTCAGTGAGTGTGAGTGGGGAAAGTATCGCCTCTTAGAGGCACCCAGTGGCCAGGGTTAGTTTCCCCAGGTTACTGGGTGGGGGCTTAGACAGATTGTGGGTTGTATTGTTGAAGAGGAGCCCCAAGCACCCAAACAGGGAATTGTAACTTCAACCTTCAGAGTAAGAGCCAGAAGTGCTGCCAGCTGAGCTAGCCAGGCCGCCTAAATGTATTAAGCCCTTTCACCCCAAGAGCAAACACCGGGTACTTCTGTGCTTCTCAGCAGCTGGGAAAGAGCCTCTTGGGGGAAATATCTCCTGCCCCACCACCAAAAGGAGCCCTTGAGTGGGAACGGTCAAAGGCCCCACCTGCTTTCCAACCACCTTGTGATGCTGGCCGGCCGCAGAACGAATGCTCGTCTGTGGGTGGCCTTCAGTGGGGGTTCGGCTTGGCAGGGAGCAGGCTGGCCGGGTGTCTCTGTGGCTGTCTGCTGGCCACACATAGGCATGGTTCTCCTCTCCTCTGGCCCTGCCCTTGGTTGCTCTGTGGCTTTTAAGACTTCCCTTGGAGCTGTCAGCACCTGCCGCCTCTGCTCCAGGTGCCCAGAGGAGGAGAGGTGTTGGGCTCCAGCCTGGGACTCTGCCTCCCTCCTGCCTAGCCCTGACTATGAAGCCTGACCCTGGCCCTCCTTCCTTTAAATGCCATGCGGGGAAGAGGAAGAGTGTGACAGCTGCAGGGACCAAAGTTGTGGGCATCAGGTGAAGCAGCGAGAAACAACCATATGATCAATCCACAGGAATCTCTAGCCAGACTGTTAAGTTCTAGGACCCCAACCTATAGCCACCAGCCCATTGAACCAGCCAGACCAAAGACCTATCTCCAGTGGGCATCAGTCACCCAGCATGAGGGAAAAAAAACTCAGGCTAGTTCACCCAGAGAGAAAGTAGCCAACACATTGAGCTCCAGTGCTTTGTAGCAAATCAACATATCTCCACAAGGTCCCACTGAGATTTGAACTCAGATTATAAGATTCACAGTCCTGAGTGCTGCCTATTACACCATGGGACCTGCTGCTAGTTTGTTTTCTAGACCCCTGTGACTCTCAGCTGGCTGGTTTGCACTCTGCACTTATTGCTTCCCACCAGCGGCTTCCTCTCGCAGGACTCTCTCTCCTCCTCCAGCAACTATAGTCCTGCACTACCCGATCTTTGGGTCCTGCCCTGAGTCCCCGCATCCTCCTCCTTTGTCTCCGTTCCCTGCAGGCTGCAAAAATGTCGGGAGGCTGCTCCTCCCTTCACTTGGTGCTCCCGCTCATATCGGCCAGCTGCAGCCTCATCTCGTGGAACTCGGGCAGCTGTCGCTTGATCCAGTCATACAGTCACAGGCTGACTGGCTCCCCTGCCTGGATGCTTTTGTGGAAATCCCACAGGCGATGCTGCAGGACTTGGAACCACTGGTTTCTTTAATGTTGTGGTGTTTGCCCAACCGCCGAACAAAGCCGCCAACTCCTCCCTCACCGACTCCCACCAATCCCCCTGCACTGGGCTGTCGACGTGCTCTCCTTCACGTAAATCCGGTCAATGCGACTCCTGGCCTGGCCCCGCAGAAAGGTGTATCCCCTCTCCAGCTGGTGTGAGCTCGGGTCAGAGGAATAGGAGGCTAACACCCGCCCTCCACTGGTTCCACTGTGGAGAAACACGTCCTCTAAGCCGACCTCACTACAGACCTGCGCCAGGTAGTGCTCATCATAGAAGAGTTTCCTCTGACGGTCAGGAAAACAGGACCAGCAGTCCTCAGGCCGGAGCAACAATTGAAATCCTCCCCAACACCAAACACTGTGCGGTCCAGAGGAAGGGAGCCAGTTCCTTCATAGAACTTTCCTTTTAGGCCTTAATTGGGGACCATACACACTAATAGAGCCATAACCAGTGCCATGGAGCACAAAGCCCACCAGTAATGCCCTCCCTGGTCAGAGCTCCAGCCCCTTCTGTACTCACACCATGAATGTGAAGAACAAGACTCCAGCCCCATCATTCTTCACTGGCCTGGAGGACCAGAGAGATGGGCCCTTCCACCAATCACCATCAAGCTACCCTAGAGTTGTTAATGTGCATTTTATGAACACCCAGCCTGTCCAAGTCCAGCTGCTCCAAGGCAATGAACATCAAGCATCTCCTCCTGGGCCCCCAAATCCCTGCCACCTGGCCACTTTCACAGGGCACTGCCCTCACTCAGCTGCACAGAAGAGTTTTCATCCCCTGTTCCTGCCTGTCACTGCCCAGTCAGCCCCTCTGGCACCATTCCTGAAGGCCACCCTGCATCACTCTCTTCCTGCCACATTGGGTCCACCAATAACTCACGTAGGAGAGACAGCTCCCATCCTTCATTGGAAAAGGTGAGGCCAGCAGCACACAGGTTTTTTTTTCTATTCCAGAACCCAAGCTCAGGGCCTCACCTTGGGGTGCAGGCACCCCTGTGCTCCCAGCAGACAAACAACCACTGTAGAAAGAGGGATGAAAGAACCTGCTAAAGGCTGGGATTGAACCAGCAACCTTGAGATCTTCAGTCTAACACTCTCCCAACTTAGCTACTTTGTAGCAGTATTTTGGCCTGTTGCTTCTCTTTCCAGGATGTTTTTGCAGCCGTTGCACACAAAAAGGACGTCATTGTGAGCAGCCCATGAAGACAAGACTCGCTTTTGCCTGCCTTGCTCAGCTTGACTTGCTGCCTCACCCCGTTCCTGCCCTAGTGCCTGGGTTGACCTGGTGGTAGAAGGGGACTGGGGGCCAGTGGCATGGGGAGGAGGTTGAGCTGGACCCTGAGCTAGACTAGACCCTGGCGGTGAGAGTCTGGCCACCACTTGCCGCCCCACCCTGTTGTCCTGGCTTCCCCCACTGGGCATCATTTTGGGAGGGAAGTGGGGCTTCTGCCTCGCCTCCCCGATTTTCACACCGCAGAGGAGTACGAACAGGAAAACGAACGGCTGCTCCACACCCCCACCGGAGGAACCCGGCACCCTTAGCTGTGGGGAGTAAGAAGTGGCTGTTGGCTGACAGGGCCTGTCCCCGAGGAGCTGGAACAGCAGCTGCCGCCTCCCCCTCGGCTCCAGGCTGTGGGAAATGCTCATTGCCTGGCTGCATGGGCGGCTGCTGCTCCGTGCTCTGGAGAGCGTCTGTATTGCTCTGTCAACCCCCCGTCTTCACTGAGCCAGTCTGGTAAGGTCCCAAGTGCCCCCTCCGGCCTGGCAGCTGAGAGTCTGTGCAGACATCAGCCCCCCTGCCAGCCCCACAGGCAGCAGCAGCGCCAGCCCCCCAGCACCACAGGGGCACTCAGTGCACTTCCTGTGGGGAAATGGCTCCTTGGCATCCAGCTGCTAGAGTGAGAGCCAGGAGAGAGCAGTGTCTGGCTCACCGTGGGGGAGAGAAGAGACCTGGTGAGTGCGGATCTCCCTCAGCCTCCCCCGCAATGCTGGTCAGTTGTATTGTCACTGTGATAGTCAGTGCTTCCCTTCAGGGCCGGCCCTAGAGGGGTCTGTGACAAAGCCCCTCCTTTCCACCCCAGGCCCTGACCCCACTCCACCCCTTCCCCCAAGCCCCCACCCCTGTCCCATCTCTTCCCGGCCTTCACCTTCCTGCCCCATTCCTCTCCCTCCCCCACCTCTTCCTCTCCCTGCTCCTCCCCCTCCCCACCCAGCGCCTCCTGCACCCCACTGAACAGCTGATCACTGGCAGGTGGGAGGTGCTGAAGGGGAAGAGGAGGAGCTTGTCAGCAAGGCCTGTAGTGGGGGGGGGAGCTGGCTGCCAGTGGGTGCTGAGCACCTATTTTTCCTCTGTTGGTTCTGCAGCCCCGTAGCTCCCATGGAGTTGTTGACTCAGATCCTTTCACACTCTAGAGAGAGGAGCAGAACCAGGGCTATGGCTGATCCATGGGGCACTAGGTGAGTGGCAGAGGCTTCAGGCGCTGAGAGTTTGCCTGACCCCTCAGGGACACAGTGTGAGGTGGTGTCCCAGGCATCTCTATGAAAGGAGCAGAAGAGAATTTACTTGGGGTGGGGAGAGAATTGAGAGTGTCTCAGGGGGTTGTACAGAGGTATTGCCCGGGTGAGGAACTGGCTAAAACACAGGCCTCGCTGTGAGTAGGATTTGAACCTGCGCAGGGGAACCCTATTGGATTTCAACTCCAACCCCTTAACCATTCGGCCATCACAGCTGTGAGCACAAAATTGCCCCAATGCCAGAGAAACTGGTAAACAATCCCAATGCCCAGGCATGAAGTCATCTGAACTACAGAATTACCACTGCAAACCTGGCTCCCAAAGCACAGGGCGGATTGGGGGTTTGTTCTCTTTGCTTAGCCATGTGCAGTCGCACAGAGAGCGCGTTTAAAAGTCTCCCCTCCCACAGAGCGGGAAGGGGAAATGATTCTCAACTTGAAGCCTGATGTAGGGTGACCAGACGTCCCGATTTTATCAGGACTGTCTCAATATTTGCTTGTTTGTCCCGCATCCCGACCGATGTTTGGTCGGGACACTGGACAAACAAACAATTTTGCCCTCTGCTCCAGCACACAGGCAGAGCCCGTAGGGACACTCGCCCCCCTGACTCCGCCCCCTCCTTCCCCCATTGGATCCCTCCCGAAATCCACGCCCTGGTGCTTCCCCCAGCCCCACCCCCTCACTGCCCCATTGGATCCCTCCCCGAATCCCCGCCCTGGCCCTGCCTCTTCCCCAAGCAGGCGGCATTCCTCCTCCCTCACAGGTTTGCACACGGGCCATGGCCATGGCCGGGAGCGCAGCGCGGAGGCTGCTCCAGCCCCGGAGCCTGCAGGGCAGCGCAGTGGGGCTGGGGGCAGTGCAGAGCGGGCAGGACCCATGTGGGTGGGGGGCGGAGACACACGTGGGGCAGACACGCTCCTGCCGGGAGGGCCTGGGCCCGGCTGCCTGGTTCGCCCCTTGCCCGGGAGCTGCAGGAGGGACCTGGGGCGCGGCTCGGCTGCAGAGCTCGGAGCCCAGGCTGGGCCCAGGAGCAAGGGGATGGGGGAGGTGGGG